>NC_071976.1:33559361-33589941 GCF_026283585.1 Hylaeus volcanicus | reverse complement strand
ATTTTAAACATTAAGAATATATTTAATTCGTTACTGAATCGAATAATGCATGAAACAGTTCTATCAAGTCTACCGGAAAGTTCTGTCCATAAAAAAGGGAAAGTCTTTCTTTGGTAATACAAGAAATAATACAGGAAAATTGTTTCGTTAAGTCTGAATTTCTATAATTTTTTATCGACATTTTGATCACATCAATTAGTTATTCTATTTAGGATACAATAAATTCTTAATGGTATAATATACACGTAATAGTACATTATTTAAATTCAATCTGTAAGCAAAAGTATACCAAGATCGAATTATATAGCAAAAGTCCGTAAAAGCAGCTTAATGAATAGTTCGGTATCAATAAAAATTTAGAAATTAATACAAATAAATTTTATTTAACATTCACGTGATACAATGTTCTTTCGTTTGTTTCAGGTTTAAGTCGATATTGCATCTGCAGAAGAACTGCAGAATTGAACAATGTTCTGTCGGAAACGAAACGATGGCATCGCGAAGCTTGTGGAAAATTCAAACAAGGACGATTTCGGATGGTGGCTGAGCAATGAAAACAAATTAAACTCATCGACGACCAACCAGGACAAGGATTGCCTGTCCTTGGGATCATCCGAGTCGATGCTGTCCTGCATTGATTCCGAGGACGACGATAGCTATTCTCTCGCAGAGGAATTCAGACAGGAACGAAACAATAATTGCGAGAGGATAGAACTCACGTCTTTAATTCGCGAGGATCTCGACGTGAACTTGATCGAACAAGATGCGATTGGAAAGGAATCGGTAAGTACAAACTGTTTACTCTTTAAAGAATCAGTATTTGGCTTATTGCACAGTCGGTACGACTAATTTAGTGAAACTCGATTAGAATTGCAGCAGACAATGAACTTTTGCCATCACAATTGATCGATTCTCGATTGCAAGTAATAATTGATATTTGAATGTCAATTATTAAGTGAATTACATTTTTAACAACACTGTTCAGGGTTCGTAGAAGCGATAGAGAACGTCAGTGAAAACGTATGATAAAATTAGTACGTCTTACTCGCGTATTTGAAAGATACGTATTAATTTTATTATACCTTTGATTGGTTTTCTTGCTTTTTCAAGTATTTAGTTCAATTTACTTCAAGTATTTTGAAAAGATATCGAGGTTGCCGCTATTCGAGACTGAACTAAAAAGTAACTCTCCGACTTGTATTTCACTTGTAGAAAAGAAAGCTCTGTGTAGAAACATTGGCTGTTCTAACAAAAAAGATAAATTGCATTTAATAGAACACAATGGTGTATGTAGAATATATCCGATTTTTTAATTAAAAATTGTTAACTTTTTTACGTTTTAAATTCATTTAGTCGAACTGTGGAATTATCCCGAGGATTCGTTAAACATCTTTCCATTTCGTAGAGTAAAATATACATCACGTGTAATTCTGATACAGTCGTGAATCAAATGCGATATTGCGCGAAAGTAAATGTTCTCCGCGCCAAAATAAGATAATTCGCGACCGTGACTTTATGTGGTCATTAGTCGTAAACTTTTCTGACGCACTGCGGTCTGCCGACACCGAGAGGCGTTGTTTCGCACAGCGATACGTTTCCGTCTGTCGGTGGCAAAACAAATACATAAAGCTAACAAAATAACAAAACTCTGTAACTGCAAAAGCCGCTTTTACACGAACGTTCCAACCCATACGGAATACGTCATTTAATAATTACTCATTGTCAAAGCACGATTCCAATGTACGGGCCATCTGCGTCAGCCGTGACACGTTGTTTAAAATATAAAAAAGTTGTCATGTTCCACGTTTCCCGTGGTCGTAGCGCGACTGAATTCTAAGTCAATCCGGATTGTAAATCCGGATTTGCATAGATGCGACGCTATTGGACGCGGCCGCGTTGACCCTTTGACCGCGGGATGATTTTTATTCGAAATTTTAAGAGGCGTAGAGGTACGAATTTGAAAAAAATATTTCATAGGGAATGGCTAGACAGAACTTTTTTTATATTTACAATTTATTCGTAGGAGGTTTAGTTTCGAAAATAAAAATTATAAACTTAAAAGACCTTTTTCCTGAGATCGTTAGTGGTCTGATCCTGTTGCTGTTGTCTTAAAGGAAAGAAGAAAAAAAAACAGTCGGAACGATCGAATTTAAAAAAATATCACCTCATAGAGAATGACGAAACGAAACATTTTTATATTTACAGTTTGTTCGTATAACGTTTAATTTCAGAGATAAAAATTGAAAACTTAGGGGACCTTTTTTCCTGAAATTCCGGATGGTCACAAATGCGGGCAAAATTAGAAAGAGTTCTCGGAACTTCGTGAAACTTGGTATTTTTGAGTTATTTGAGCCGCAAACTTCGAATCCGCAAAATTGCAAAATTCAAAATGTCGGAACCAATATGGCCGACGATTATGATTAAAAATTCTAAAGATTCTTTTGGAAAATCCTGTACTTTAAATAGTCGAAAGAATTAGGAGAACTAGTCGTTTATGCTCGTCTTCGTTTTCTTGTGACAAGTTTTGACGACATTTTTCTAGCTCGTATCAAATTCTCCGATTCATTTTCGTTATTCGTAAAGTATAATACAGGAAAAATATTACTGCATTTAACCAAGTGTCGCGAACTGTATAACGTCTAATGTTCACTTCGGTTTAAAACTAATTCAACATCTGGGTAACTTTCTGAACGTATCAGTTTTCCAGGCACCGTTACAAAAATTAAGCATGTTTCTTTTAAATTGCAGGAGGTCACGCCATTTTCAGCTAAAGAAGCCGAAAACTACTTCGACGAGTCGAAATCTAAATCGCGCGGGTTCCAGGCCGTCTGCTATACCCCGGAAAGGTTGATTAAATCTCAGGAGTATAGAATACTCACCCCGTCGCCCCGTTACTTGTCCATCTCTCAAGCGAGAATCATGCCAGAAAATGAAAATCAACGGAAGGCGCTTCGTTGCCGGCGGCGATTGAATTATCTTATCGACTCTAAGCAAGTTGGTAGGTATTTTCCTGTTTATTGAGAAACCCCGTACCCGTTCGACACTCGCGGACCGTGGAACGGTGCACGCCAGATCCCAAACTTGTTCCAACAAGCCTGCTGTCAGCTAACTTGAATACACATAACCCGGCCATTGTGTATGACCTAGTAAAGTTTCGCTTTCTACTATTACGCAGAATCGGCGCGCTTCGCCTTCGTTAGATGTATTTTTCGTTTCAACCCCTGGACCCTTAACCTTTCGACCACGAAGAACTGTATACAGGGTGTCCCAGAACTCCTGTAAGAACTAGAGCCGTTCGAGTACTCGGAAAAAGCGAGCCGAGTTTTACTCGACTCGGTTTGGTCCGAGCTGCTCGTTTCTTCCGAGTACTCGACTCGGATCGAAAACTTGGTCTCAGCTCGGCTCGGCTCGCGAGCAACTCGAAACATCCGAGTTTTCTACAGGCCTAGTAAGAACCGGAAATTGAGGGTACCTGACACGATTCTAAACAACAATTTGCTTTGGAAAAATGTCGGTGGGGGCTTCATTTTTGAATTATTTACGAAAACACACCGACCAATCACAGCGTCCAATTAATGCGCGCTCATTATAATTCGCGAAAGCGTAAGCTCGACCCAAGACTGGCCGGTTACGTTAGGTCGCGGCGTAGCCAGCCGAGCGCGCGCTGATCACGTTACTGTCCATTTATCGTAGAGAAACTTGTGCATTTAAGGAGACTGTTGAATTACGTACATCGGAATCCAGTAACGAAATCATGTCCGTACCCCCGCGCAAGCGGACGAAATTTTTAAATTCGTCAAATGAATTTTTTAAAAATGTCTTCTTATCGATAACGACAAGATGAATTCTTTTTGTATTTACAGGTAATTTATTTGACACATCTTTGTCGCAACTTTCATTTTCTTCAAATACAAGTGATCCCGAACCACGACTTTTCTTTCGCTTAACATGCTTCTATTTCGATTAGGGAAATATTCTTACATTTCCAAGTCATAAGAACTCTATTCCATATATTCTACGTAAACGTTCCGTTTCAATATTTTGAAATAATTTACCATACCTGTTAAGAGTCTCCAACCAAAGCCGAGTTTGAGCCATTTATCAAGGAGGACAGCGTAACTGACTGAAAAAATTTGTATGTTCGACCAGGCCTCGTTCGTTCCAACTCCGCGGAAGTAGCAGTGCCAACGATCGTTTTACATCATTGGAACGCGTACAGAAGGAGCTACGACAGCGATGAAAACGGGAAATTAGAAGTTACCCAAAATGGAAAAGATATGAAGAAGTCGTCCAACGTGAACATACCTGGTTTGCTCAGCAAAAGATCCAGCGAGGAGGGTCTTTCTATCTCCTGGGAGGACTGGAAAAAGATCGACACGCGGAGCTCCTCTCTGGAGGACACTTCCGGTATTCAGAGCAACGACTGGAGCTCAGATACTCACAGCGACACGCAAAACACGCCTTTGTGTCTTTTCGACGAGTTAGCTTCGACGAATTACAAGTTCGACTCTTCACAGGTAATAGTCTCGTATTAACCCTGTCGCATATTGCGCATTCTAGATTTAACGGACCATCTCGACTCTCAACGACTTCTCAGGTAAGACGACTCAGTGCCTACTTGAGAGTCATAAACGAGGGTACATTCGGAACGTTCGGGGCCACGGGGCGCCCTGACCATGCGGCGGCCAACAAGTAAGGTTGTCAAGCATTTGCTGACCAAATGTTTTCCTACATTTTGGCCATTTATTGCCTTATTACGCGGCAGCACGCGCCGAACCGAGCGTAAATCTTTCACCTAGATTTACAGCATTTGCGCGCCTTGCACATTTGGTGCCCTTGAGAAAATTTACTTCACGGGCAGAATGATGCAAGGGCGTTGCAACTTTCTTCTCTTTAGAAGGACTTCCGTGATTGGCAACACTGAGGACCTCCTACCAAAACAGGATCTTATGGGTGTGTTTTGGGAAATAGCGAAAGGAAAGGGAAGTCCAACCTCTCGCTAAGGAGGTTCCTGAGGTCGATCACGGAAGTCAGTATCACACACGCTCTTCTACGAGTATCTTCAAAATCCTCGCAATTAATCTAACGAGTCGCACAAAATTAACTTGGCGTGCGACGTTCCGAGTCTTCGGCGTACTACTCACAGTAACGGGCCTTACAACCCGAATTCGCGTATTCGAATCGCGTTGTAGACGGAACAAACCCTCTATGGAACCAATTTTTGTTCCCCAGACAGTTTGCGAATTCTGAACCACAATTTAATAAATGAAAAAAGAATGAAGGTCTTGAGAAATTAGTTTGCGTTGCTCAAATTAATCTGTTATTGATTTAATACAAACGAGGCATTAAAGTCTCTCGGTAATAATGTAAAGGTACATATCACTTTACAGGAACGTGGTACCCGTACCAACGAAGTAGTATCAATTCTCAAAGCTCTCGACACGGATCCTGAAAAGGCGATGGTTCTTCTGGAAGAAGATCGTTTTTGCAACAGCACTTCCTCCCACGATCAATTGACCAGGCTGGCCCTGGCGATTGAAACGGATACAAAAGTGCCAGAAGTTGTTGAACATTCCGAAAATATAGTACACCGTCTTCAAATGAAAGTGGAGAAGCTTCAGGCTAGCAGCAAGGATATTTACAAAGATATATGTAACCTGCGAACGAGTTTTCAGGTAAATATCCTTCGATTTATGATCGTCAATTGAGAAATCCTAGCAAAGATTCTTTTTTGGAAAGTTAAAGTACAAACTGTCTTTCACTCGTGCCAAAAGAAATTGTTTATTTATTTATTTGAATAATTTATTTTTGAAAAAATGCCTTTTTACTGTTAATTTATGTTACTAAATATTGTTTCTCCACAATACCACAATACCACAATAATTACATTAAATGGGGAATTCTGTGTGGCTTCTTTATCGTTTTTTTTTTTTTAATTCAAAATATAAATTTCGCGCTGGTGGCGTCATCTCGCGGTTGTTCGATAAAAATTTGCGTAAAAATCGGATACGTTTCATACCCTATATGTTTTATTAAAAAACAAAATCCTAAAGCTGCTTTTTTTATACAACAAAGATTTCCTTGACTCTTTGAATCTGAGATATTTTCAAATATTTTTATACTTTCATTAATAAAGCTAATTTTGTCATATATTGTTATGATCTTTCGCTTGAAAAAGAGGGATTATATAAAAACTTACCGGACTATTTTTCAGTGTGACGAACGAAAAGTGACGGATATCTCGTCCAGCACGAACAAACTGCGACAAGACATCCACGAGATGCGATATCTTGATGATCTCTTAAGTCTCTTACGGGGAGAGATCGAAAGAATCTCGAAAAGGAATTGGCCATTCGTCATCGGGCGTACGGAACATGATTCGGAGGAAATGAATCTCATCGTGTAAATAATTCCCCTCGATTGCATCTGTATCATACAGTTAGCGAAAGGAAACACAGACTGAAGATATAGCTGTGAAACGTTTAAGGCTACCTTTTTATTAAAAAAAAAAGAAAGAAAGAAAAAACAACGGTATTTTTTAATAAAAACTACAACTTCTGTAGGTACTTTTACAATACACAAACGCGTTTAAAGCGTATCACTGCCGCCATATAATTTAAAAAAAAATTGATTCCATAAAAAAATTGTCCTGTGAAGTTATTGTAAAAGTCGAGCAATACGAATCGAAATTTTAAAAATCTTGCCATCCAGTACGCGTACTTTGTGTTTCGCTAGAATAGAGTTTATTATCGGGTAAGTTTGTTTAAATTATTTCATAATAATATATATTTGTATTTACAATATATGTTTCCTTGTAGTTTCGTGAATTAGTGGTGAAATTTTACTGTACGAAATTTTACTGTACGAAATTTTGAAGTTTGTTGCTCTTGAACAAACTGTTACCAGTATTAATGTTGCTACTTAATCGTGCGATATACCACGAGCAGGTGCAGTTTAATTAAAATTAGTACCTGCGGAACACTTGATACGTATCTGTACGAACGTCAACCTCCTACGCGGATCTCCTCTATGTTTTACATCTAAAATTTCTTGAATCATCTTTTCTCTACTTGTTTAGTTAATACAACTATTTATTATTATAATTTCCAACTAAAAATGAATACAATTGAGCACATCATATCGTTTGTAATGTTAACAATCAAACGAAATTATCTCTAATATTTATTTCGCAATGTTAAAATTGAATACAAAATTAAATCAAAAAAATTGGAATCTATTATTTATTTATCGTATTAAAGCTGAATATTTCAGGTTCCATCTGCTTATCACAAACTTTCTAAGCAACAATTAAAATTTTTTTTCCTTTCTTTAAACTTACAACTAGTTACGTCTATTTATATTTGTCTAATGTATAAACACTTTCAAGTGTTCCACAAAATTTCACTAATTTATCGAATATCGAATGAAAGGAACCGTATTATTTTGAGTTACATTGTCTAGAAATATTAGTAGAAAATTATATAAAATTAAAAAAAAAAAACATGTTTGTGTAAACGCGCAAAACTCACTTTATAAAAATATTTTAAATATTGCAATCTAAACATTTTTAGAGGTGTATTTTGAAGTTCCACTTTGTACTCTTTTTACGAATACTTTTGTGAACGAAATAAAACTGATAGTTTCTTTCATTCTTTTATATGACATGTGGAATTTTAAACAAGATTCATGAATTTTTAATGTTGAATATAAATGATAATATAAAATAATAAACAACATTAAAGGAAGCAATTGAATTAATATACAGTTAAATGTCTCAAAATTCAAAATTATGATAATTGTTGCGAACGAACGCAATATGTTAAACACAAAGAAATAAAATAATTAACGACATTTTTAACATAAATACTTGTATTTTCCTCCTTCTGATATAATTACACTTGCAATGTAATATGATACTTTGCACAAGAAATGTAAAATATGCTCAAAAGTTAAATTTATTATTCTATATGTTTGTATGAAATTGATCATAGTATTGTATAAGTGAATATCTAAAGATTATAGAAAATTTAGGAGTGTTTTGTAATAAACTACCATTTTTACTATGCCTAATTTTTCACCGACAGCTATTCGCATTAACCCTAAGATACTACTCTTACTTACTATTGTGGAAGATTTTCGTGTATGAACTTGATTTGATATGCTCCAAATCGTTTCAAACTAATTGTATCCGCATCAGTAAAAAAATAAGTGAAAAACATAGCTAAGTAAAAATATTACATTTAATCGATTTATTAGTCGTTACAAGAACTAGATATTAACATTTCCGACCTCTAAATTTGAGTTTTTTTCATAACTCATACTTCGCAACATTGCTTTGAAAATTTCCACATGATTTATACTTGAAAATTTGTAAATAATATGAAGTAACCTTATATAACCGCGTGGTTTCTTTAATTTATTCAGTTATTAATTAAATTTTCAAATACATTAGTATCTGGTTATTTATAAAGACTAATAAATTGGCCAAATCTTTATTATTCAGAAATATAAAATAAACTATACAAATAATATAACAATCAATTTATGACAAATTATTTAAAGTAATGTCAGTCCATTTCTTTTATACATATTTCATAAACCATCCAAACAAAAAATTTGTAGAGGTTCAGTAAACCGATAGATAAAAAAAAAGATTGCGTTTCCTTAAATTACGGGAGCTGGAACAGATCACTGAAAAAATAACAAGGTAGACCCTGAATTAAAATAACAGAACCAAATGATTCACTGAATAATTAGTTTGCTCGTGTCAAATCTGTGCTTTTAATTCCACACTGTACATTCATCTGGCGATAGTTGGAGAAGGAATATTGCTTTGAGGTGAGACAACATTCGGCCCATGCAACGTTGGCGAAGGAAGTGGGCTAGGCTTACAAATTATTTGCTCGCAAGTACTACTTCCACTATCAGTTCCATATGTTATAGACTGCTCATTATAACCGGGCAACTCAACTTCAGGTTTTATTTCTATCATCATCGGGTCAGCCGGAGAACTCGGAACCGGATTACTACTAAACCTATATTTGCACGATGATAAAAGATGTCTACGTAAATTTCTCGCTTGCCGTAACGTAGCACCACAAAGCGGGCAAACACCTGGACAATCCGATGCACCACGTATTTTAGACAAATTCATATTCCCGGTAAGTCCGCAAGATGCTGTTGCAGTAGTGGGACTCTGGGTAACTAACGGAAGCGGTATGCCAGGAGGAAAACCCATACTGAGGGGGCCTGGAAACTGTGGTATGTGCAGTGGAGAATATGGCTGCATTGGCATTAAAGTATGAAGATGCAACTCATTGTCCGATATTTGATCCTGATGAGGTCCTGCTTGAGAATTTTCTGTCGGCACCGGCTGCGCTTCTTGTGCACGTGGCGAATGACAACTCCGATGATTCGAATATTCCAATCGATCGTTCGCTGCTAACAGACACAAACACAATATTATCATGCAGGGCTGAACTGATTTTTGAATCTGAAATTTCTGAGTTATAATATACAGTATAATCAATTAGATGCAGTTCAACCCAATTGATGGTTGTGCTTGTGTCCGTTCTAATACAAGCAGAAAGCTTGGAAAGATTGAAAGTTTATGGATTATGTTCCATGAATATTAACTTTACGAGAAAAACGACTAACAAGATATATCGGACACAAAACACAAGTAATAATATTTCCAATCTGTTAAGATAGTTTTACTCAATTAATTATTAAATATACATAACAATAAAAATGATCAAATCATTTCAATTTATAGTTCATAAACAAATAAAAGTAAAAACATAATTAAATAAACAATTATAAAATAACATTATTTTATCGTTATATTAAATAAATATTTAATGTCAGATTACAATTCGAATATATTCTTAAATTTGTAATTGTTTTAATAAGTGAGAATCACCGTTGTGCAAAACTTTGAATGCTTCTTACCTGTATCATCGCCGTGTTCCGCATTCTCTTCGTCTTTATGATCGTAACTAGCTGATCGGTTATCGCTTCCATCTATGGCTCTATTTTCATTATCAGTATTACTACTAGTACGTGGCCATTTCCCAGAAGACGACGAGGATTTTCTTCTTTTCTTCCGTCGTTTTAATGGATAATATGGACTAATAGTTTCCTTTGATAAGGATTCGTTTGCTGCTGGTATTGCTGATGCTGGTACCTCTTCTCCATTCTAAACAAATAAACAAGATTATATTTTGACAAGACTCATAAAAATGATTGTAAAAGTTAAATAAAATAAAAAAATAATAATTTAATACAAATCTTTTTTATAAGACATACCTCGGTTAATATAGTAGGTGGTGTTAATCCATGAATACAAAGGCAATGAGCAGCTTGAAGCAGAGAAGGCAACTGAGATGGTTCTACACTCACTTCACCACGGTACACAAACTCCAACAATGATTCTAAATCATCAGCACCTATACCAGCTAACATGACCACTGGATGTTGACACGGTGTGCTCTGCTCATGTAAAATGAATTGCAATAACAAAATATATGTAGAAACAAAGATTTTAATATACAGCATATTCAAAGAAATTACACTATATGTATATATATATATATATATATACAGTAACGTCCTTCAAGTTGTCACTCAGTTAGAATCAGGCTATAGTACCTTCAAGGACAGACAGATGAAATTTGATTGCTTTTATCTCACCTCAAAGCAAAGGCTACTAAGCTATGTTTACATTAGAGATGAGAATGATACACTGCAATATATTTTAAGCATAATAATTATATATCTCACAACAATTGTGATCATATGTAATATATTTTTATGAAGATTTATATTTTCTATTTTTTTAGAAAATTCTATTTTCTACATAACTTTGTGACAACACAAGGTACAACTTACTGACAACATGTAGGACAATACTGTATTACGAAATTTACAAAAGACAATTAATGCTAAAACCTTTAATAAATCCAATAGAAATGGACTAGCTGCACAAAGAACTATCTTATGTGCAGGAAAACTGCGCCCACCGGCAGCTAAAGTAACATCAACTAGATCACCATGACCTCTCAATAGCTGCACCGAGGAAGCTAACGATGAACTAAATTCTCCCCAGGAGAGACTATACAGTTGGCCGCTGCTTCCCATTCTAAACAACAAATTATATGTGGATCAAATAAAGCTCCTGTGTGTTGTAAATAAGAGATACATTAATAGCTGTTCAATATCTCCATATTGTTATAATAGGATTCTGCATCCAATAATGTTTCACACAAGAATAAAGAAGAATTCAACATACACAAATATAATTAACAATACAGCGTGTATAAACAAAGTTTAATGAAGATTCAAAAAAATGAGCCGCTAACGGTAACGATATGTGCTTGTCTCTCCATTCTCATTCTTTTAATTAGTGCCCCCACCTCGAAAAATATGATCTCGGCGTCGTCTGAAAGTTAACCTAGCAAGATCCTTTTATGAAAAAATCATCATAGTATTGAACAAAACTACAAATATATACTGGAGAGATGAATCGAACTGTTTCACTACTAGCAAGGCGCAAAATTAAATTAAAAGAACTTAAGAAAATGTTTCCAATAAAGAATAACTTACATTCAGTTACAATTTACAATCGCGGTAAAATATATGTCGAGTTACAGCAGTCACGTATGATTCGTTGCTTTCAGGTTATAGAAACAGAAGCAGAAATTCTATTGTCAAAATTCGTCTAAAGAACGAGCTTTCCAGACCAAACACACGATTCAAAAAATGAAATTCAAATGCTGTCAGAAATTATCGTGCACGTCACATTTTATAAGACTGTGCTGCCACCATGGCATCAGTAAAGAAAACTGATAAAGATAAGTACATTTTTGGCGGAAATTATGTAAAATAAAACACTCGACATTGGATCCGATAACATAAGTGTATTTTTTAAATGTCACAATTCATGTTGTTCAACTTTGTGGAACTTTTCCTACATTACGTATTTAAATTCAACAAGACATGACAAATAATTCAATTGTAGAAGTTTACAAACAATGAGAGAAAACAGAAAAAAATTATTTGTAGGTCACTTTCAGTATTTAATTTGAAAAACTAATAATATTTAAAACTGTCGCACTTCAACATTTGGAAAGCATACCAAATATTGTTTAAGTGTAAATGTGCTGTAGATTAATAATGTGCACTGAAAGTAGTATCACACAACAAACAAATTATAATATAAAAAGAATTGTGGAAGAAGAAGTCATAAAAACATTACAAAAAGAAGGTATTAATAATATTTATTTATTATTTTTATTCATTTATTTACATCTATTAGAAATGCTCTGTAATGCATGGTAATATGAATTATGCATATAGTATCTACACGTACATTAAAATTATAAAAAATGACAAAAGTATAGTTTGTAATTAAATTTAAAAATGTTTTGATTCATAAAGTATATATTAAGCCTTGCATCAAGTAAAAATAATAATTTAAAGATTTTAAACTAAAAGTGTTTTACAGTAATTAAAAACAGTATTTGTAACATTGAAAACACAAACTTATCTTTTTTCATGTTATTACTTATAAAGAAAGTTTGTATTAAGTGCTAACAGAATTTTTTATTATTAGAATATAATTTAAATACAGTAAATAGCAATGGGGACAATTTATTGCATATCAGTGCAGCAAATGGTTGCTTGAACATTGTGAAAGAAATTTTACGAAAACAAAATTCCTGCTCTGTTATTGACAGAAAAAATAAATTTGGATGGACACCATTAATGTTGGCAATTCGTAATAGACATACAGAAACTGTAAAATTTCTATTAGAAAAGGGAGCCAATGTAAATGAATATACTTATCTTGGTAAACATTCATTTCTTCCCTATAATAATTAAGTCTACAGAGGAGGAAACAACTTTTCTTCTTCTTAAAGAAATAATACTATATTACAATAAAAGATCATATTCTCCTTTAATATATAATATATAGGTATGTCAGTTCTTGGATTATCAGCTGCAATAAATATAAATATGTTCAAAACTGTATATGAAACATGCCCATCTGGGCTATTAAACTGTATAAACGATGATATTACACCACTCTGTATAGCTGCTATGAAAAATGACATGAATTTATTTTTTAAATTATTAGAATTGGGCTTCGAAACTTCTCAAAGCAGTAAGATAATAAGTATTTTTAAAAGTTAATATATAGGGTGTATTGTAACATATGAGGCTTACTGTAATGGTAGATTGGAAACACAAAAACAATAAAAAAATTCTTACAAATCATGCTCTATTTAACCTTGTTCTTAAATTGTAGCTATTTTTAGACTTTTGTACTTCTTAATTACATACTAAGCTAGTATAACTGATTCTATTAAATTGTTTCCAATGCTTGATATCTTGGATAGGTCCTCAGTCCACTACTGATATGTCGCATATGTATACAACCTGTATTCTATACAATACCTTAGAACATTTTATTTTACTTTTTTTTTTATAGATGAATATACACAAATTATGATGAAACAATCGACAGTACCTGAAATAGTTAATTTAGCAAAAGAACATCTTGATGTAGAAGATTATTGGAATGATAACACCGACAATATTCCTGTAGAAATAGAGTCAAATGAAAAAAGGCACTTTTTAAAATTAATAAACGAGAGTGAAAAGAATCTAGTTGATAATACTAAAAGTAAATATTTGAAAGAAAATGAAAATAATGATGAACTATCATGTTCAGATCTTCCTATAAAACCAGTTTTTGTATTTCACTCTCCAGAAGTAAAGAGTGACGATTGCAACAACAACATGATAATAGATTCAAAAAAAAGTTCAAATTACAAATTAAATGTAATGATAGGACATTCAAATTCTACACAACATAGTTTAATTTCACCACTTTTGACTTGTACAGCCAGTGAAATATCACTTGCATCTCCAAATATATATTTTGAACAAAATAATCATGGTAATAAAGTTAATGTTGATGTAACTAACAACGTGGAAAAGGAACAAATAATTCAAGATGAAACTGAAATAGTCTCAGAATATTCAAAAAATAATAACTGTTCAACTAAACTACCTCTGCAAAGGTATATTAACATGTATATTACATTAGAAATAATTCCTGATTAGATGATCCCCTTATCCTAATTTAATACTCTTTTTTAAAGATTACAGTTTATCCGTCCACCAGACTTAAACCTCAAAAATGATCAAGAGGATCCTAATATCACGCTTGGTTGTATAACTGAATTTAGTCCAATTCGCTCACCATATGTACCCTCAGATATAAATGATGAAAATGTATTTGGAGGAAATACACCAACTCCGCCGCATTATAAAACACCACCTAAAGGAAGAGTCTTCTATTCAGAAGAAGCAAGAATGTTTGTTTTATTAAAACGTTATGGATTGAGTCAACATGTTCCTATATTTCTTGAACAAGAAGTAAGTGCATAGAATCTTTATTTTACTTTATAGGCATTATATTTTAATGACTACATAACATATTTTAGGTGGACATTGACCTATTTATGACTCTTACAGATGAAGACTTAATTGAAATTGGCATAAAAGATGAATCAGACAGAAAAGCTATATTAAATGTTATAAGGATTATAAATACTCATTAATATAGAAATGTATAATGAATGAAACCAAAGTAGTATAGAATATTACAAGTAGATGAGTTAAATGATAATGGATTATTCTTAATATTTAAATTATATATAGTTTTATTTATTATTATATAATAAGTATTATTTTGTATGACACATATAGTATACATATATAAAATAAAGCATGTTTTGAACTGGATACATACTTATGCACTGTTATATTCAATTTTGTTATAAGAAAACATTTCTGTATCTATAAACGATATTGTTTCAATACTTGTGTATTTTTAAGATGAGATAAAACTTTTTTAATAAGTTCTGCTTTTGTTCCCTTAGACTTATGTGGAACAGAATGCTTTTTTAACCAATTAATTAAAACTGTATTTTTTACTTCATGTAATTTATTATCTTTTGCCATTGCTTCTATGTCAATATCTTGATCCTACAGAAAGAATTACACCATTATTTGCAGTCTATAAATGCAAATTTTAAGATTGTTACTGCTTACCATTTCTTGTAACGGTACGCTATTACTTTCGTTGCATTTAGCTTTTAACAATTTTTCTTTTAGTGTTATATGTTTTTGTTTCTCTTCTTGTATCCGCTAATTTTATTAAAATAAAAATATAAGTAATATTATAAAACAATGAAAATTAATAGTGAAACATGTGTAAGATATAAAAATGGAAAGACTACCTTTTCTTTATTAATAACACAGTGTGGTTTTTGAACTTTAAAATATCTAGAAATTTGTTCTTGGTTGGTTACAGTACAATTAACCCTTGAATTTCTTGATGTACTAGCTTCAGTACAATCTTCTATTACAGTTTCTACATTATCTATGAATAAATTATAATCATTGAAACAGTTTCAATCTAAAAATTATTTATATGTTTATGTAGGTAGTTTATTACCACTTTGATTTTCTTTAACATCCGAATTGTTTAAATCTGTATTCATATTTTCATAAAGAGATGAATTATGGATTTGATGAATCTTATCCAATTGTGTTTTTAACAATGTAGAAGTAATATTTGTATCTTTTTTCAATTCATCTACTAATTTAGTGGAAAATTCTAATTGTAGAGTTGAGACGGGATCACTTGTTCCTTTAAAATGTTTACCTAATATATTATTTCCTAATGATCCACTGGATGGTAAATTTTCATTTAGAGGTTTCTATATAAATGAATGGTAAGTATAGTTTCCAATATATTATCTAAAAGTTCTAGTGTGATCAATATTGTATAACTAACTTTTGATATTAGTAACTGGTTACCACAAATTTTAGGTACTTTTTCAAGCATGTTAGATAAAAAACATGTAATTGTAAGTTCTTTCTCCCTATTTGGAATAGTATCCAACTGACCAATTGCAACACATAAATTAGGATAAGTGAAAATATTTGATCTTGGTATACAAAATTTAATTTCATAATATATAATTCCATGTTTATTTTTGGGTAAAGAATAGCCATACTAAAACATAGTACATTTCTATAGAAATTAAATTCGAAATAACTTGGATTATTGAATATACATTGAATTTAATCGTATCTACCATATTTTTCCAATGTCTACGAATTTGGTCATAATCTTTAAACAAACTTCGTGTTGGAATTTCTTTAGATACAGATAATAGTCTGCCTTTCTTTGTACTAAAAGAAATTGCACAGTTTACTTTGTGTCTTGAAACTTAATAAATACATATAGTAAATTAGTGAAACTCTTGCTACCTTGGTAGAACATGTACAAGTGGTAACTTAAAATAAGATAAATCTATGTATCCATTAGGATTTGCTAAAAATTGGGATATAACAGATGATGGAAGATAATCTTCAAGCTTTATATACGGAATTTTAACTTTTACTGTTTCAAATATTAAATACGTTTCCTTTTCTGAAATTCATTCAATTAAATAATACAAATTCATCTTTACATTTATATTAATAAGATTTTTGAATACCCTCTATACGAATATCCAATTTTAATGCTTTGATTGCATCTATAGAGTTATAAAATTCTTTTCCTTGAAGAAAATATTGACCAACTTTATTCCATGAGGGAGCTATTTTAGATTGTATTGTATAAAGAAGACAATTTTTATAAAGTTCAGTAGTTATTGGTCGCACTCCTTGATACTGAAAAAAAAAAAACGAAAAACAACAATGCAAATTATTGTCGCAATATTCATAAACTATTTAAATACATAATGATTTATAATTTAACAAACCACTAGTTTTAAGTATCTTAAAATTGTTTCTAATTTCCCAGTTTCGAAGAATGGTTTATTAGTAATAACGAATATAAAATTCTCTGTTCCCATAACTGGCGATGCAATTACGTCGGAAATTAAATGAATTAGTAATCTAAAATCATACTATCATGACGTCAAATGAATCTTATAATTGAAAGTATAAAATAAAATGTGTATAAATCTTACTTACCGACATTTCAAAGTTTGCAAATAAAAATTAGATTTCGTTGAGGATTCGTGTACTTCAATGAAATCAGTTTTACAAATTACACAGCATAATTCATTAAATTGTGGAAAATTAGCATATATGGTTGTTTTTTCACTTGCAGCCATACTAGTATCCATTGTTTAATAGAACATTTTACTATTGTTAATAATTTTACATTCTTTGGTAAACAATTTTCACATTATAAATTGAATCTACTATCAACGTTTAAAAGTTAAAAACTTCTTGATAACTATACTAGTAATATTAAAATGAAAAGCCAATAAAATAGTTTAGATTTTTATGTATGTACCATAAATATACATTTCTTATTTCTTTATAATGTCAAAAATATACAGTTTTTGTTCGTTAATACTAAATTTATAAATAGATATCTAAAATTATGTTGAATATTTCCTATAATTTTTCAGTGAAGGGAATTTCGTGTTCAGCAGTTGGTAGTTGTATTATGTAGCTATATAAGCAGGTTCTGACGCCAGTCAATGCCATTTCGTGTGGTTTGCTTGTATCATTTGGTACGGTTCTGTGTAATTATTTTTGTATAAAATTTGGTTTGATTTGCGTTGCAGATATATTCTTCTATAAATTATTTCAGCGCACGTAAGTATAGTTTGATTAATTCATCTATAACTGTAACAAAATATTTTCGTTGGATAAATGTTACAATAAGTGCCAGCTAACGGTTTCGTCATCCGTCCTCCATTTTGGAGAGTAAAGAATTTGAAACGATCAATACTTTACTACAAATTACTAATATGTATGACATTTATATAAAAATTTAATTAACAAATGTTTCGTATGCATATTTTTTATTCTGATTTGAGGCATACATGCTTTTGTGGTCATTGCGTTGCTAATGTTTGCATTTTTAGGAAAGTTCAATACGACGCCATTTTAGTATGTCTTGCTTACTCAGCATTATCTTTGTAGTCAAAATGCATATTGTCACCTTGAAATCAATATGAGGTTGTAAAATATGTAAAGCAGATAGATGATATGAAATTGTCGATAACGTAGTTTGAGATAAGTAATAATGGAATATCCCAAAAGTGAAAGTTATTTTTTTTATTTAAAGTATATTTCGTTTACAAAGCATTAAAGTAATTAGTCATAATCCTTTGTTTCTGTTAATGAGCTGTTGAAATGAGTAAAATGTAACTTCAAAGTTAATTAATTGATATAATATTTTATACAATTTATATCAAATTATCTGTCAAATCAGAGATTGTTTTAGGCAAAAGGTTATCAATTTTCAATGAGTTCCAAAAAATTTCATCTCTTGGTTAAACTTTGTCCTTCATGATTTAAAAATAAAGACAATTATAGTATACTTATACATTGTCCAAAACCAGGTTATAAACCATATAGTCTCTTATTTCTAAAAAGTATGTAAATATTAGCCACTTTTTTGTAATTCAAGAAAATTAAGCTTTTTTTTTAGTACTGTGCTTTATAAAATGAAATTGATTGTGCTTTACAATAAAATTTCCATCTTTTACTTTATAATTAACCCTTATTTGATATTAGCTTTGTATATATGAATCTTAATAGGTTGTAGTTCTTTTCAGTAAATGTGCAAAAAAAGATTGTAGTATTGTAAAAACATTTCTGTTAAAAATAACTTATTTTTTACAAAGAGAATTACAAATGTATGAGTATCAGATAATTATTTATTTGTAGATTGCTAAATATTTCCAAAAATTTGCTGTTTAATATCTGTAAAAGGAATCCTACTAGATAGAGTTTTATCACTGTCACTATTGATTTCAATTTAGTCGGCATCTGAATTATCAACACGTTCTCCTTCGCTTGAATATCATATAGGTATAACAACTTTTTTGAGAATGTGGCAAGACGTCATTGATGGTGTTTCTAAACAGATTAAAAAATTTAATGATATTTTAAAATTAAATAAGTAATTTGGGTATTATATTAACTATCTTATGCAGATGGACTCATGGAAAATAGAACACCTGAATAACTCTATTGAATTTCAAGATATGGAAAATTATTAAGGTTTTATGGGACAAACATAGTTATTGTATCCTCTCCTTCCCTACATAATCATTTTTCCAAGTTATCAATATTTTTAACCGACATCGAAAAACGAGGAGGCTACTCAATTCAACATGTTTCCTTCTTTTATGTCTTTTCACCAATTACCTCTTGCATCTTGTAGACCATGTCTCCTAGTTGGTCTTGTTATTAAGACATTTTGCAATTTGTCATTTTTTATCCCATGTTTTGCAAAAAAAAAACCGAAATTTGTTGTATTGTTTATTATTTCGAGATGGATGGACCAATCGGATTGAATTTCCTGGTATCAGTATAAAATGGTGCATACAACATTTGGATTTGAAAAAATTTTATATTGGAACAAATTATTCATCAATCATGATATTTACACTTTGAGACAAAAGATTTCCAATTAAGACATTTTTTTAAACATACAAATAATTGCCGTAATAATGTTAAAAGGTTAAGCTACTATTAATTTACAAATAAAAAGGTAGTCTTAAATATATAATATTACTCCCATTAATAATGTTGTGGTATAAAATGTAACATATCAGTTGGAAAAACATATTTATCTTCAATCTCATTTGTTTTTGTTTTTTTTAGTACTCCAGATCTTGAACCATGCAGATCTTTGTAAAGACACTGACGGGTAAAACCATCACCCTAGAGGTCGAGGCTTCAGACACCATTGAAAATGTGAAGGCAAAGATTCAAGACAAAGAAGGAATTCCTCCAGACCAGCAACGTTTGATCTTCGCTGGTAAGCAATTGGAAGACGGGAGAACTCTCTCAGATTACAACATCCAGAAGGAATCCACACTCCATTTGGTGTTGCGACTCCGAGGAGGAATGCAGATCTTTGTAAAAACATTAACGGGTAAAACCATTACCTTGGAGGTCGAGGCTTCAGACACAATTGAAAATGTGAAGGCAAAGATTCAAGACAAGGAAGGAATTCCTCCAGACCAGCAACGTTTGATCTTCGCTGGAAAACAACTGGAAGACGGGAGAACTCTCTCAGATTACAACATCCAGAAGGAATCGACACTGCACTTGGTGTTGCGACTCCGAGGAGGAATGCAGATCTTTGTGAAGACTCTGACTGGTAAAACTATTACTTTAGAGGTTGAAGCATCCGACACGATAGAAAACGTGAAAGCTAAGATTCAAGACAAAGAGGGCATTCCTCCAGACCAGCAACGTTTAATCTTCGCTGGTAAGCAATTGGAAGACGGGAGAACTCTCTCAGATTACAACATCCAGAAGGAATCGACACTGCACTTGGTGTTGCGACTCCGAGGAGGAATGCAGATCTTTGTAAAGACTCTGACTGGTAAAACCATCACCCTAGAGGTCGAAGCATCCGACACAATAGAAAACGTGAAAGCTAAGATTCAAGACAAAGAAGGCATTCCTCCAGACCAGCAACGTTTGATCTTCGCTGGTAAGCAATTGGAAGACGGGAGAACTCTCTCAGATTACAACATCCAGAAGGAATCCACACTGCACTTGGTGTTGCGACTCCGAGGAGGAATGCAGATCTTTGTGAAGACTCTGACTGGTAAAACTATTACTTTGGAGGTTGAAGCATCCGACACGATAGAAAACGTAAAAGCTAAAATTCAAGACAAGGAAGGAATTCCTCCAGACCAGCAACGTTTAATCTTCGCTGGTAAACAATTGGAAGACGGGAGAACTCTCTCAGATTACAACATCCAGAAGGAATCGACACTGCACTTAGTGTTGCGACTCCGAGGAGGAATGCAGATCTTTGTGAAGACTCTGACTGGTAAAACTATTACTTTGGAGGTTGAAGCATCCGACACGATAGAAAACGTAAAAGCTAAGATTCAAGACAAGGAAGGAATTCCTCCAGACCAGCAACGTTTGATCTTTGCTGGTAAACAATTGGAAGACGGGAGAACTCTCTCAGATTACAACATCCAGAAGGAATCCACACTCCACTTGGTGTTGCGACTTCGAGGAGGAATGCAGATCTTTGTGAAGACTCTGACTGGTAAAACTATTACTTTGGAGGTTGAAGGATCCGACACAATAGAAAACGTGAAAGCTAAAATTCAAGACAAGGAAGGTATTCCTCCAGACCAGCAACGTTTGATCTTCGCTGGCAAACAATTGGAAGACGGGAGAACTCTCTCAGATTACAACATCCAGAAGGAATCTACACTGCACTTGGTGTTGCGACTCCGTGGAGGAATGCAGATTTTTGTAAAGACCCTGACGGGTAAAACTATTACTTTGGAGGTTGAAGGATCCGACACAATAGAAAACGTGAAAGCTAAAATTCAAGACAAGGAAGGAATTCCTCCAGACCAGCAACGTTTGATCTTCGCTGGTAAGCAATTGGAAGACGGGAGAACTCTCTCAGATTACAACATCCAGAAGGAATCCACACTCCACTTGGTGTTGCGACTTCGAGGAGGAATGCAGATCTTTGTGAAGACACTGACCGGTAAAACCATCACCCTAGAGGTCGAAGCATCCGACACAATAGAAAACGTGAAAGCTAAGATTCAAGACAAGGAAGGAATTCCTCCAGACCAGCAACGTTTGATCTTCGCTGGCAAACAACTGGAAGATGGGAGGACTCTCTCAGATTACAATATCCAAAAGGAATCGACACTGCACTTGGTGTTGCGACTTCGAGGAGGAAATAGGAGGAACGAACTCTTAACTAACTGCTGAGAGGAATGTTTCTGTATGTGATGTCTAGTAAAATTGATAGTATTGATAGCGTTTCTGTTACTTTTTTATGTACATTTCATGTTCTATATAACTCGGTATCAGTATATAAGTATTTCGTTATTTGTATCTAATGGCAAGAATGGCAAATTGTATTGATCCTATTATATATGTGGACACATTCTTGTAATTTACGTATATTCATTAAAGGATTATAAACGAACTGGTGTTATAAAAATGGTTGATTGTATGTGCTAAATGTTTTCACATGTACGCTTGTACATAATGTATCAAAATTTTATAATAATGGTAATTTTAATAATTATTATTTTCAAACAGTATATTTTATATTTTTTCTGTATTTGCCTACAGAGTTATAATTTAAATATGCTGAATTTGTTACCATGTACATATGACCCAAGGTAAGTATCAATTTATTTCTATCTCTTAGTTTTACTAAATCAGTATGTTCCCATTTATTTTCAACATTAAATGAAGTAATCCAAATAATACTTACCTTTTATGCTTCTATTTCTTAATATATGACATTTTAACTACTACATTACATTGTAAACACAATTTTATTTTGATAATTAATCGTAAATGGAAGCAACATTTTTTCGTCAATAACTATTAAATTTATATTTATATGAATACATAAATGAGATAATAAAATTGATGAGATAGCAAAATATTTAGCATTATTAGTTTTGATTTCGTTACAATTTTATGTTAATCAAAGTAGGTATTTGAAATAAAAATTATACGTGTAATTGTAATTCCAATCTATACGCAATTTTACTAATTATAACACATGCTAACCGCACACTGCAGTCATTTTGTTGGAAACTAACTTTTCTAATGTAATGCATCAAACCTGTGATCACTTTCACTTGTTATAAACAGAATTACTTACAGAGCGAAGGTGGATACAAAAGAATATTTTAAACAAAACATACGGAAAGATATGCACATAAATTTATTTATCTGCTGTAATTTCATTCTTTACCAAGATTAATGAATAATTCATAAAATTCTTCCGGTACCTAGTATAATTAACGACAAGTGTTCTAAAGTAATTCTGATGAAAGAATGTTATTATTTAATCGTGGTGTCATTTTTCGTTTAATCTTTTCAAACCTGCTATACAATTTAATTAATACTTGTCCTCGAGATTTGGAGTCGTCTTCTCACTTACAATTATGACAATAAAGATATCAATTTTAACTATACAATCTTAATAATAAAATAAAGGAAAATATTGGCAAAAATAATAGATCTTTCTGAAAATACGTTAAACGTGTACATATTATTTCGAAGGAAGCCCTGCGATTATTCAGTACACCTTCCTCGGCGTATTTCAGATCCACGTAGTAGTAATCAGAAGCTTAGGTTCGTTAACGACTCTCCTCGCGACTTCCTCGAGCCCTTCGAAGAAGGTTCTCGTGCGGTTATTATCCGAGCGCGTGAATCGCGTGACCAGCGACGTCCCACAGCCGTGAACCCGGAACCGTGTATACACATTTTCTACACAAAGAATATTTTGTTCATCTTCTTCCATATCTCGCTCGTCGAGACGCCATCGACGTTGCGTTGGAGGAATACCGCGGAACAAGTGAAATTGTAACGCGTTGAGCGTTCCATAATAGAAAGTATTCGTTTGGTATGCACGAGAGACTTGTTATTGCTACAACCTGTCCAATCGTGTTCGCGTTGAACGAAAATGGTCAAATAAAATCATACTAAATAAAATTCTAAGTAACAATACGAGACAAATCATATCAAACATTTTTTAAATAAATATTAACACTAACACTTTGTTATTACTACGATAGAATATGATTACGCGAAATTCGGTTAACATATTAACCATTACAATGCTACATTTTAAATTGTTGAAAATAATTGCATCGTTAGCCATCGCTCTTTTACTACAGGAATGTACATGATTCCCGAAAATATCCGGGATTACCGACAATGTACGGGATATAGAATAATATCTGGGATTTCCGAAAGTGTTGTTATTCTTGATATTAAAATTTTCCATTGTCAGAATTATCGAAATTTGCAATTACTTTCTACAATATTACTAACATAAACATTCCCGATTAACTTCGAAAGAAACTTAAAATGTCGGGAATCCCGTACATTTACGGGATCTCGAAATTCCCGGGAATCCCGAATGGTTTCGGGATTCTCGTGTTGTGAAAATTACCTTTGGATAACGGCCATATGGGAAATGTTAGTGATCCCAGCCGTGGGTGGTATCTGCGGCATTCCGTTATATGTTGCACCCACCTTCGTTCTATAATATGGATCAGACTCGCGGAAAACGCTTTTACACGCATGAAGTCTCTTCTAGCATACTTCATTGGCATACCAACCGTTGTACAATGTTTTACGTAATCCCTCCTACTGAGAAAATTGTTCCGAACCGAGGTATAACAATTATCGACAAATCGACGAGTTTTCTTTTCCTGTTCTCTTGAATGTTAATTTCACGGTTTCGATTTATACTTCTTCCTGGAACAAGAAATATTGTCTTTCTTTGCATCGGATAGATGGAAAAAATAATTGGAGATCTCACGAATTGATATTTTTATAATGCGAGGTTCGTATTTATTATGATATTTAGTTTTTTAATGAAGAGGAGAAGATTAACAGTTTTTTATAATAAGAATAATAAATAATTCCATGTGTCCCTCGAGAATGTACAATTACACAATCTTCAAGAAATATTCCGTATATGTGCGAATATTTTATGTCATATTTCTACATACAACGAGAATATTTTCATATTTCGTTGCAACAAATAAAACAGTCATACAGTAGATTCAACTTATGATTTTAAAATAAAGTCTATGAAATCGCGTAACCTTTAAGAACTACTATGCGGATAAGAAAATTACTTTTATTTAACAGTATAGTATCGGAGGATCAAGGATTTTGAATTGTTAATAATACTAATACTTGTCAAAATAAAAAATAATATCAAATTTAATTATGATACCTAATCGCTACCGCTTGATAAAGTATTGGTCTTCGTTTCAAAAATATGCTGCATCTAGAAAAAGCTTGAGAATCGCTCCATCGTTGCACAACATTTCACAAACTTTTGCAAGCGTTCAAGATACACACTGTAACGTGACAAAAGTAATCGAGCGTTAGATGCGATGAGATTGCGGGGTACGTCAGTTTCGTTTCTACTCCCTTGTTCTTTCTTCGACAAGAGAAAGTGCTAGGCGACACATTTTCATTGTAATTAAACTTGCACGAGGCCAAGATTCTCCCGATAATACGTACACTGTATACTGGCGCATGCCAACCTTCGTTCTCGAAAGTACATTGCAATAAATTTACCGTTAATTTATCCTCCAATTATTTCGTAACGTGTTCTCTTTGAGATTCGATAAATGTCATTCATACTTTTATCTTTATATTTTTTTTCTAAATTACATCAACTTGGTTTCTACGGTACTCTTCGCCTGGTTTCTACGGTATTCTTCGCTTGGTTACGATTCTTTTTGTTGGCACATTGCGCGTAATTGCATCGAAATTACACTGTGATACTTTAACACGTTGAACGCCACGTCACCCATATATGGGTGACGGAGCTTTTCACCGAGGAACTTCAACAATTAATTTTAAGGACTGAGTGTTAATGAAAACGAATCTAAATAGAATTCGTAAATTTTTACGGGGATATAAAAATTGGTAACATGACAAATAATAGATTCTATAATTCCCGATAGTCTCGAGAGAAAATTTTAGTCTTGTATATATTTCCACGTGAATCAGTGTGGCAATCAACGTGTTAAAATATAATAAAACATGTATTAAATTTGATTGCTTTAAAAATTGTCTAAATCGACGTTCCCCAGAACGAATCATACAGGTCGCCTATAGGAAAGATTAAAAATAACCCGAGTTAGAAAGTTATAAAAATTAGAATTATTACAATACATGAAGATCGAAACATGAAAAGGTGTGCAATAACGTTCTTATCTCTTATTCTAGAAGAGCAAACACGACACAGTTGTTTGATAACCAGTGAAATATCCTAACGAACAATATTCCATTGAAAAATTGAAGCTGAAATATCGAAAATAAGAAATATTGATTTTTCGCATACGTTGGACTGAAGTTCACTAGGAGACGGTTCTTCGAAAGTTCTGTATGCGTCAACCTCGTATCGAGAGCACGGTATTTTCTTAATGAAACTCGATGAAACTTTGATGCTCTAATAATTGCTTGCGTTTTTTTTTTTTTTTTTTTTTTTAATCGAAACTTCATGGTTCCGTTCGAAGCGAATACCTCGCGTGTTATTTCTCATAACATGATCGTTTAGCAGCGGCTGGACGTGCACGTTTGCCATCGCGATTAAGAAGAAAAGTTTCAACTAGTGAAAGAAATAAAAAGAAAAAGGAAAACAGTGGAACGCGAAAGGCTGACGACCGATAAGCAAAATTCTTCGTCACGCGTGTACCGCTATACAAAGCAAGAGTAAATACGCACCTGAAGGAAGGAACTCGCGGGCCAGTCAAGATCAGTGAAAACGCTAATTATTACGGAGAAATCATTAATTATGTCGCTCCTGTTCCGTCTCTGTTTCGTCTTTCTTTTTTCCTGTAGCCGCTGTTTGCATCTCTGTCTCCGCCTTTCATTTCGCGACCGTTTCCGTCTTTCTCTCGTACGCAAAGCTGTTTTTCTCTCGCTCTGAGCCTTCTCTTTCACCGTTGCATTCTTTCGTGGCGTTAATTATGCGAAGGACTCCCACGACTCGAGAATGCCGCTCAAGATCATGGACTACGGTCGTGCCAGACGACTTTTCTATGCATTTATTCCCAACATTTTCCTCGCTGTTTTCATCCTCGGAGTTTTCTCGGTCGTACGAGTTTAAGTTGAAGCGTTCCGCCGTTTCTACGGTATAAAACAGACAGATATTAGCCTGCGCCTTTGTGAATATGCTTGTGGTTCATTGTGGACGCAAATTACATTATTCGTATGAAAAATTAACCAGCTTGCGAACGAAATGAGACAGTCTAACAATTTCTGCGGGAGCTTGCAAACGAATGTGTTTAGAACAAGAGAAATATTTAAAGAAAGTGGAAAGAAATTTGGTTGGCTTGGAAAGTTTGTGGCAAATTGGGTATTTTCTCAATTTAACCCCATCACTGCTAGGCAAATTTAAAGCGGTTTGCCTTGGGCGCCAAGATTTGATACAAATGTGTAATCTAGATTATTCAGTAACGTTACGATATTAGTAATCTTGTTAGAAATAAGTTGTTGATAATTTTGTTAAGCTTTACGCTGTGTGTTCTAGAATAAACTAAGATCTGTCGTCGTTTCTTTTTAATACTGTTTATAAAATAACTCGCTTCTTCATCTTCCCTAACGATATTGAAGACACGTTATTAGTACGATTTTCAACTAGTCCTTTCGAAAGAAACCTTTATTTATTATTTATATCGAAAATGTGTAAAGCTTCCACAAGTGTCGCGGTTTGTGACAGTCGCATGTTTACGACGTGGGTACCTCACACTTCCTGAATTATTATTCGAATACCGTTCATCTGTTCTTCACGCATCCACAGATTTCATGGCGCACGGCAAACAGTGAAACGCTAGGAAGCACGCATCGCGCATTAACAGCAAAAACTGATGAATAAGCAGGTCTTTCATTGACAATAACTATATAACAGAAACATTTTCGATTTTACTGTGACTGTTTCGAGTTTGTTGCCACTAAACGCGAACACTTTCGTCTGGTAATACATAGATGTACACAGTAATGCTGTGCTTTTACATTCATATATTTCTAACTCTAGTTTAATTAGAAATGTTTATTCCTTATTTTGTTACGTCACAGTATCAACCTTCGCGAAAGAAACTTTCGGGACAACCTAATATTACCCAAAAATCCAGGTCTTTGCTTCAAGTATCCTTTCACGATACTAACTTGTTAACAAACGATATGAAATACTATAGTATATTGGACGAATGAAGATTTCCTCGGTGTTTGTTAACCAGCACCGAATTAAAATTCAATATTATCCGCCCACAGTCGCCCACTATTGCTACTTGACCTTTGCCACATTTGGAGATGCTGTAAGCAGAGAATGTCGGTGATTCAACTCCCAAAAGTTTGTGTGGTTATATTTTGAAATTGTACAGCGTGCGAAGCATTATTTCAGTTAACAGATTTCGAGAAGCGCAAACAAATGTCGATACACGCTGCAAGGAGCACGCTGATTAGACGATGAATACTTGGCGCGCATAAACTGTTCCCTAAACGTCAACGTTTGACCTCGAATTATTTCACATACCCGCTAATGACATCTGAAAACACCCCACGCAGTATTAAGTAACCTACGTTGCCTATGCACGTAGGTAACATAGCCTTTTATAGGGAGCCTCGTGGAAGAAAGAAACAGGGAAGGAAGCGTATTCAACGGAACTTTGAAACATTATAGAATTATTTAAAAAAAATTTAGGGCATCGCTATGTTAATACTTTTTTGTAGAACACAAGAAGCTGCATCCATCTGTGTCGCCAGAAATATAGGTTTCCATTTTTTTTTTTTTTTTTTAAACGCAGCTGCATTTTCTGATGCACCGATGCACAAAAATGCACAAAATTAGTTCCATGTTATGCACCATCCGACACCATTTAACTTTCACTTTTAACATCTTTTTCTACTTCCAACGGTTTAGTTGCGTGAGACACCCAGTATATTTATTGTTTATAAAAAATTAGTTCATACATTACAATTCCACAAAATTTACGTAAACTTAATTTTGGTTTTATCATTTTCGCAAGTATTGCCAACAACGATATATCGTTGTTCGGCATTAGAAGGGTTAATGAAAGAACTAAATGTAGAAAGTGAGGTGTTTGTTTCGATATCATTATGTATAGAAACCACCAACTATGAGCAATAATGAGAATCAGTTACTCAAAAGTAGGAAGAAGCAACCATCCACACAGAATTGTAAGTTCTTGCTTAGTAAATCTTGTACATAGAACATTTTAACATGCAGATGTTATGTTTGGTGTACTGCAGCGAAAAGCCATCTAGAGAAGTAACAGCAGATGCATAATAGAACTGTTAGAATTATCTTAGACGTGCTAAGAGATACTAGAAACCATATAACTATGTAAACACTTGCACACGAAGGAAAACGTTGAAATACCTTTGGTCTTCATATCTCGTTACCACAGAGCATATGTGCATAGGAATAATAACTGCAATCCATTAATCAGGGAAATAAGGAATCATAAAATAAAGAAGATTCATCTGAAAATCCTAGCAAACTTCTGAAGCACATCATAGTCAATCGCTACAATGAAGGAATTGTATTAGTATATGACAAATCGCAAGGTATTCACTTCAAGGTGTTAAGCGTATTTATCAATGTTAAAAAGTGACACTTTTCGGTTTTGGTATTTTCTGGAACTACATTTAAAAAATATTCCCAGAAAATTTCATGTTGATTCGACTAAAAATACATTTTTCAAATCGGCGAACAAAATTTTTCAAAATTATATGGCAAATTATACGAAGTAAATAATGTTTCGTAAGTGAAGTAGTGGGAGAGATTTTATGAACAAACTAATTCATCGATTAGAGCAAAAAGCGATTCATTTAAAATTCGTCCCTCAAAAGTTTAAAGAAAGCTGATCAAAACCCATGAAACGAAAGGAAAATTTAACAGTAAAGCAATCGCATAACTTCTTTTGAGGTCAGTTTATAAATGTTACCTGAATAATTGAAGGAGTTAGATCACTCGACCGTGGACCGTAAATCGCTACGATTTTATCACCGGAACGTTTAGTAGGTACAGTAGGATCGAAGATAAATTAAGGGGTTATCCCCGTCACTACCCTCTTTTTATTTCTAATCTCGTTGCTTCGCCATTTGTATTTGAAAGACGGAAAGCTCAAATCCATAGAAATACACAGCCTGTCTTTCAAACGGATTAACAAGCTGGCATCGCGTGAAAGTAAGGGTCTCGTCTGGCGCTATCCACACTCGAGGAAGTGGCCTCGAGTGCTCATTTGAATTTGATGCAGCTGTAGCGTTACACAGTTTGTGCTGCCATATGGCCGTTTGTATAATAAAAAGATAAAAAATCGAAAAGTCCATAGATACCTAGGGGACTTCACGTTTGGTTGGATTCTTTGAAATAATCTGTATTTTCCGGATTTTCCAAAAAATAAACGAATTAAATAATTGTTTGACGTTTAAACACGAATACTAATACGACTATTATGGAACATATGACAATTTTCATGCGTTAACCTCTTTTAAAGACGCTATATGCAAATGAATTTCTGTTTGGTCCGATTGATAATATACACAAACCAAAGCAATTGTTATCTGTAAATAGATTTTAACATATAAATATGCTGCCTTATTTTAAAGTAATACATTTTTTAATTCTAAAACGTATTGCGAACGTAAGTAATGGTAATTTTGATATAAAACAATATTGCAAATACATATACAGGGTGTCCCAAAAGTCGGGGAGGAGCCGGAAATGGGGGGTAGCTGAGACGATTCTGAACAACAATTTCCTTTGCAAAAATGTCGGATGGGGCTTCGTTGAGGAGATATTAAGAGAAAACCCCGACCAATCAGAGCGCGCGTAGACCGTTGGAGCGGCCGCGGTAGCGAAGGCTACGCGCCAGGCGGCAGCGTCGATGTCCTTCGAGTGATGCACGTCGAGTCACTTGTTCGCGTACAAGCGCGGCCGCCAGCG
>NC_071976.1:33549973-33558961 GCF_026283585.1 Hylaeus volcanicus | reverse complement strand
GCGCGCGTAGACCGTTGGAGCGGCCGCGGTAGCGAAGGCTACGCGCTAGGCGGCAGCGTCAATGTCCTTCGATGCACGTCGAGTCACTTGTTCGCGTACAAGCGCTGCCGCCTAGCGCATACCCTTCGCTACCGCGGCCGCTCCAACGGTCTACGCGCGCTCTGATTGGTCGGAGTTTTCGCTTAATATCTCCTTAACGAAGCCCCATCCGACATTTTTGCAAAGGAAATTGTTGTTCAGAATCGTCTCAGCTACCCCCCATTTCCGGCTCCTCCCCGACTTTTGGGACACCCTGTATTGCACAGAGCACGATACCCAGTACCTTGGCACATGCGAGACCGACATATTATTACAAGACCTCCTCGGTACCGGTAACTTGTTTGCAGATCACTTTTGACCCACATGGTGCGTCATCGGCAAAACGGGTGACAGGTCGCATGACTCATAGAGTCACTGGTCTCCAACATCTTACGAGTTCATCATATCGAAAGCTAATTCAGATTTCGGGCTGTTTTTAATTTTATTTACATTCTTATTAACGATTCGACTGCGAGGTGATTTTTACTGGAAATTCGAAGAGTGTGAATTTCAAAAAAAATATCAGCTTATAGGGAATGAGAAGGCGGAACTGTCTTTATAATTGCAATTTCTTCGTACGACGTTTAGTTTCAAAAATAAAAATTAATAACCTGAGATCTCGCAGTGATCTGATCCTGTTGCTGTTGTTTATATTTGTGTTCCTACGATACAGTCGAATATGTTTAAACTTCTACGAATGTTACCAGTCCTCCAAATTCTACCAGTTCCCGGTAGCAAAGGTCATTCTGGTATCTTTCTAGACTCGAATATGTATTGTTTACAGACTCTTCTAGCCAGGTAACTATACGCGTGTGATTCTGAAGCACCCTGTACGCTCCACGACTAACATCGGTGGTATACAAAATGTTCATTCCGGCTGGAAAGGTTAACGTTTCTCAAGCGAAGCCTTTGTAACTAAAAATACCATTCCGACAAATAACTTGCACGAGCAGCTTAGTTACGTCACTTGAATGCAGCGTTACCGTAACAGTGTTGGCGTACGAGATGTTAAGGACTCTCGATTATTCTGTTACGGATACTGTTCGTGTATCGCTAGGGAATTTCTCTGGCTATCTAATAAAAATAAACTCCATCGGTATATTTCATTGACTTTTTCGCAGCGTGCGTTGGATTGAGAATAGAGGCTCGCAATAATTTGGTATTTACGAGTAGAGAGTATTTATAACAATTTAATTAGACCTTCCACCATAGTCTCGAGATTAACAGATACATGTTATTGCGACGAACCATGTTATTATTCTTCTCAAAATTATGCGCAGAAGTCAATCAATGTTTCCTTAGATATTATTTAATTTCGAATTAGAAAATTGGTTAACATTTTAATCTGTATATATAATCGTAATATTAACTCGTAGTAAATATATATTTCTACAGGATAATACTACGATCAGTGATGAGTCAAGAGTTATAGTTACCAACTAAATTAAAAGACAAGCCATCGTGTGTATGTTGACATTTTTTTCTTTGTTGTGAACTGTCGACATTTCGCTAATAAGTTTCTAGCAATACAACATAGTCGAGGTTTCTGAATTGAATGTACTTTCGAGTCATAATAATAAACACAGGTTTATTATTATGGCTCGGAACGAACATGTCCATATACACGACTTTTCACGTACAATTTTCCATTGAAAGAAAACATTTGTTACCACCGAATAAGCAATAAAAGACTATATAAGTTTCACGAAGATCTGGTTGATAGAATATTTTTTAAAAATTCGTGAAAAAATGCCTGATTTTCAGTGTTCTGAACCGAGCTCCCCTCTTAAGGGGGGTATCCTGAATTAGAAGGTCTAAAAAAGAAAAACATTTTTCTTCTATGTGAACCAAGAAAAACCCGCAAAAATGGTGAAACGTGAAATTACTGCAAGTTTGAAAAAAAGAACGAGTTCTTTGGGTGAAAAAAATTACTTTAACTTGATAAAAAAAGTTATTTAAAATTTTTCTTGTATGAATTTTCTTAGTTCACATAGAAGAAAAATGTATGAAAATGAAAATTTCTTTTGTTTTTTTTTTTTTTGTGTCAAACTAAAATTACGACCTGCATCTTGTCCCGCCGATAGGAGGTTTTAATCGTGAAGTGCTGTACAAATGTGCGTCGCAGTCGACTCAATTTAAATATTTCTCGTTGAAAAAATGTCTACAGACTACTCAAATATGTATGAAAATAGGATAAAAAGTTCGATAGAATTAATTATTTTTTTCCATCCTAAACAAAATCACGAAAATCCGCTTTTTTTAGACCTTCTAATTCAGGATACCCCCTTAAAGATTCTTGATTGTTCTGTTACGAATACGATGTAGCGTTCGTATATTATCAAGAAATTCCTCTAGCTGGCTAATAAAAATACACAATCGGTATATTTCATCGTCTCTTCCGTAGGGTGGATTAGGTTGAAAATAGAGAACAGAATCGAGGATTCGCAGGGGAATTTTCTCGTTCTCCTTGGCAAGCTTCCTCCTCTTCTTCCAATGACTCAAGTCCACTGACCGAGACTCGGATGCCATGCTATAAAGTCGAAGAAAAAGTCACGATCGTAAACTCGGCTTGCTTCCGCGCTTTGCCATAGTTTCGAGGCTACCAATCGACGTTGTTTTTCGAGGAACGTTACCCGAACTCTAGAAAGTACGATTTTTCCGAATTTCCGCGGTAAAATTCGCGCGAAACGAGACGTACCATTGGCGTAATTGATGTCAGGCATGGGCACGATTTTATTCGAATAATAGACGACGAATAAGAACACGGTATAGGAATTTATTCGCAAGAGTTCACAGAGTTGTGACAAATCACAACTCTGTTGTTAGTGCTTGTAATTCTTTCAAATAAATAAACGAATCCGTTTAAAAAAATTTGCAAAAAATATTTAATTTATATATACTTCCGTGGTAACTGTTGTTTAATCGGTTACGAGATATTTGTTATTATCTCCCTTTCTTTTTCATTTCAAAATCGAAACGTCAATTATCTGTGAGATCCACGTCACATAAATTTCCGTGAATAAAGAGTCTACCATATTCTCTTTTTCCTTTTTTCCCGTCTGTAATTGAATAGCTTAGTGAACCAAGCGTAACAGCGGTCTTGGCTCGCTATGATTGTTACATGAAAAGTGATTTTATTCAGTGAAAGTGAATTTCTACATAAATAGTCATGTATCGATGTAAGTTTTATTTTTCTAATATAAGTTAACGAAAGGATTAAGATTGTCTGTTCAATTGGGAAATCTCTTTTCGGATATGTATATTTGATACTAATTCTTAAACAGAGCCATACATCAATTATTCCACGCGTTTAGGTATTTACGAAAAAAATAATATTGTTATATTAGAACAGAAATAGTTTTCATTATTTCTATGGTTACATAATGTGGCCACTAGTTATGGTATGATATATGAATTGTGAAGTATTACAAATATTCTGCTAGGTTACTATGAGTACGAATTAAATATTCATCTTCGTACAAGTATTAGAATCATAGATTTTAGATCAAGGGTGGTCCATGAAAGTATAAAATACGTAGATCGATATAATTCGAAAATAAGGTAATATCGAACGCAAATTATATGTCGCTCCTTGAAACACGATCCGCATATAATAAAATAAAAACATATTCTAAAAAATTCCAGTTCAGAAATATTGATCTTTGATGCCATTTTTTTCTATAGTACTTACAGTATTGGATCTAGGAGAGATCAAAGAGAAGAACTAGTAAAGAATCATCGAGGATCCGGGAATTCCATTCCTATGAATAATAAACGTAAATGAATAATTACAACTTTGAGAATTGTACAACATTTGTCACAGATTAAAGGAGTCGTTTTGAGCAACTAAAATTCAGCTAAAAGAATTTTCTCAGTGAATAGGAACCTCTATTTTATATGTATACCGCGGTAGTGGCACTATTTGTTGAAACAGAGTGACATTCTTTTTAACGAAGCCTCGTTTATAACTATGCTCACTTTGACTCACATACGAAGCAGGTGTCTGTAACCGTGGCGCCACAGGTGACAGTATCTATTTAACGTTCGTTGATAAATTACGACAGAGCAAAAAACTAAGCCATCGGCGTGTGCTACTTTTTGGTTTTAAAAGGTGTCGCGGCATTCAATCATCCATGTTATTCGCCTCAATTGGGTCTCTACACCAATTTTTTTTTTTTATTTCTTAAATTGCAAGAAAAGCAGATCGACACGATATCAGCCATTCAAAAGGCCTCGATTACTGTTTTTTTAGGTCATCTTGACGGAAATCTATCAGCTACGTTTGCGAGAACTTTCGCAAATATTGTCAAACGTATGCTTCTTTAGAACGAATGCGACGTTAAATGAAATCGCTATAAAATAAAAAAAAAAGCAAAAGTACGCGGGGCTACCAACGAAACAAGGCAAGGAATAACTCATAAATTGAAAAGTAGCACGAGATAAGTAAAATTATTATTGCTGATATAAAAAATATCTTCGCATTGAGAATCTTTAATGCATTCGCGCCATTAGAAAAAGAAATTGTGATCGTCGCGTAAGGTAGAAAAAAGGTTAAATACCAAGTTAACCAGTTAAGTGTACATACGAAGAATCTTGCGTGACTGACAATGAATATACACGGAGTGTCTCCTTTCGATTTTGATGGAACTTTCATTCACCTGCGACAGCTTACATTTAAGGGGTGAAACTACCGTTCGATATTGTAGACTTTTGATGGTATCTTCGAACCTGTTAAATATACTAATGTTTCTTAAATTTGTTTACTTCGTTGCTTTACTTCGTTGCTTTACTTCGTTGTTTACTACGTTAATTGGTAAAAATCGTTGTATACGTCTTATTCGTAATATGCAGATTATCAAGTGCTGCAGCCAACATGTGTTTAGTCCAATTTAATCGCCATTTTCTCGAAATGGGGCACCTAGGGGCACCTGATCTTTGCAGAATCTGGTAGAGGGTGGTTCACCCTTTCCAGTGATAGCAATTAAACCTCGGACAAGTGCAGTCAATTTTTTATAACCACGCGTAAAGTTACAATTTTACTTAAATGTACTTCTCTCCAAGCAGACCCTGTTATTTAAAAGGTCGTTAACATTTTGACTTACTTTGTGCATTGGATACCATCTATACAAATCTAGTAAACATTATAATTCATTTGAATATCGTCTTTTCGAGCAAAGTTTTTTAGAATCGTATATTGAAGTTAGGAGCAATATCGTAAGAGTTTTGCTTGGACGAATTTCAACTGCCTTTTGAATGCGCGCCACAGCAAAACGGAAGAAAATATCAGAAAACGGATTGCATTAGGTTGTCCCAAAAGTTTCGTTCGTTTTATTAATAATTAATATACACACAATATTTTATGTTTTATGTTACATTACTGAATTCTGTACGATTCATTTCGCTGCACTACTGTTACAGCATCAACGTCTAAGAAATTAGATTGTCCATTTATACAAACACTGCCGCAGAAAATAATTTTTTCTTTTTTTTTTTTTTATATGGATTTATTTTATTATTATTATTATTATTATTACTGCATGGTAATTGGCGACGAATTTGATTGGGTTTCTGATGGTGCTATATACCACTGTAGAGCATTTTGTTGTACCATATTTTATTCCATTCTTCTTCCGATGCGTGTTGTATTCTTGTAATCGAGTCTCGGTACGGGATTTCTATTTCATTATTTGGAGTCATGGTTGTCGCTTCTCTTGCAACGAGGTCTGCTTCTTCGTCGCCAGTGATGCCTCGGTGGAAAGGTACCCAAGTAATTGTTACGTTTTTGTTTTTGTTTGTAACTTTGGTGCACGTTTCCTGGATTTCTCGAATGCAACTCACGAAAGAAACTTTCGGGACAACCTAATACATAAACAGTTCTTCCATTTTTCGAATTCACGAAAAATCGATTTTCGATCGCCGAAAGCCATTTCGTCCCCGCGCCGTAGTAGCAAAGGTAATTCGTTCAGAGAATTTCGATGAAAATATTCGCTGGCACCGTGGTATCCTTAAGGTCTCCTCGGTGATCCTCGCAAACAAGGACAGAAGAGAAGGGGATACGAAGTGGTATAGGCACCTTTCTCGCGGCGCTCGCTGTGGAATGGCAAAAAGAGAGGAGGCACTCTGACGTCACATTGGCTGCTCGGTAGTGCCGCTAGCCTCTCACTTGGTCGGCGACGTTCGGCACGTTCGGTTCGGTTCGGTTCGTTTCGTTTCGTTTCGTTACGTTTCGTTTCGTTTCCCCTTAATTCCGTTCGATTTCGAGCCGATCCGATTTCGTTCGATCGCCTTCCCACTCGAAATCCGGCTGCCAGAGGGAGCTGACCTGCAAAAATCGCCCTCGGACGCGAAAGTGTGCGACATGTAACGAGCCTCGACTAAAGTGTGCAAACTCCGAAGTGATATTGTTCGGTGTCCGGTGGTTGTTCCGGTTCGCCAGTGTGCCGATGATTATTTTGTTCTATCATTGTGCCATGACACTCTGGATACGATCGTGAATGGATTAAATGGCAGCCACGGTAAGTCTCGTCTCTCCCTGTCACCGTGTTTCCGTTTAGCTTGGACGTACGATTCGTCCTCGCGACCGATCTATGGGCTTATTATTGTTTTCGTCTTCGCGACCGTCGAAATAAATCCATTCTTTTCATCAGAGATGGATAAAATACACGAATAATAGGCAGGGGAGACTGGGACCGATTGATACCATGTATGATTAGGTAGAAATGGTAAACCGACAAGGACAGAGCGTCGAGATGAAAAAGGACTAGCTTTCGTGTCTAAACCGACAGGTAATAACGATTTAGTACATCTCGATGATTTGTTCATTTTAAATCTTTTTATTTGGGTCTATTATTGGGTGTATTGCTTTTTCAGTGTGAAAAGTAAATTTTCCAACTGCTCTTATTTTGTCCGTTACTCCAAAACTGGTGTTCCGTTTTCTCTCTGATTTACGTTGTCACGAATATGAATATCTTTGTTGATTTTAGAATTTTAAATACCTATCTACAACCTTTAGTTTTTTTCTTTCTTTTTTTTTTTTGCGTAAAAACTTTTTCAGCAGTTGGAACAACCGTCTCGGAGTCGATCGAAACACTTTTCACTTCGCTTCCACATACTTTTAAAAGTAATTTTTCTAAATCTTGTTTTCTTTTTACCGAGTGAATCTGATATTTTTTTTATTATGTATTTGTTGGATGTATCGTTATTGTTTATTAGTTCGATTAAATTGTTTTATTGATTAATACTTGTTATACTTACAAAGATTCATTTAATAATGTTAATTACTCTTGTAGTTGAATATTAAAAAATGATACCAATTACTTGAACGTAATTAACTTTTATTTACAGATGTTTCTATTTCTAAAGAACTTGTAACTATTTCGATAGTATTTACGAAATCAAATCGATATCGTTTATATTTGATCAAAAATGCTCCAATTGTTCCGTCTCCCCTAATAAATAAAAGCAACGAATAACAGTTTATTCGTGACGCTGTTTTCTTTAACCGTCACCTTTAACAGTCTCATCTTTAACTATTCGTTGCGAAGTATCTCTGTAATTAAAATTCTAATATTTGGTCGTTTCATCTTTCATTCGTTACTCGAATGAGTAACGAATTGTATTTAGACGAGAATTTTACTTGTCTTTGTTCATTCTCGTTTTTCTATCATCCATAGGCAATTATGGCATCTGTGTAGGGTCTTCAAATTTTTTTTTTATATATATATATATTTGTTCACATTAAGTACGATTGGTTAACGGACTCGGTTTCGACTTCGCGTCGATGGCTGAGCAAGTCGTCAAGCAACGATATCGCGATCGTGCGCACTCAAACGGTTAATGGGTATAAGAAACCTAAGAAGAAAGGAGGTAAAAAGTATATTAGAAACGCCCTTGGACAAGAAAAGTTAAGTAATTTTTGAGTAACGTATTCCGATTAGTGATTCCACGAACAAAATTGATTATAACGAACCGACATAAAATTCGTCGCAGTCGATTCAATTTGAATATTTCTTGTTGAAAAAATTTCTACAGGCTACATCAAATATGTATGAAAATAAGAGAAAAAGTTCGATAGAATTAATTATTTTTTTCCATCCTAAACAAATTCACGAAAAACGAGCTTTTTTAGACCTCCTAATTCAGGATACCCCCTTAAACTAACTCGAGTTGAACTTAAATTTGTTTATTTACTTGCTTTGGTCGAATAAGATCGAATAAAATCGAATTCAAAAATATTCTTCATTACGTTTTCTTCCATGGAGCCTTCGAATTTAATTTAGTTTCGAACTCCGTGTAACGCGACACTGGTTATTACGTTTTCCTCCGGTGTCGAAAGAATTCATTGTTTTAGTCCCACGGGACAAGGGTGAGAGAGAATTAGCGACACTGCGATCGACAGAATGGAAGGTGGAAACGAGTCGAGAGAACTCGAGAACAGGAAACGGGTTGAAGGGAAATAGAGTATTTTACGATTCTCTTTGCCGTCTCTGCACATAACCCGCGTTCGCCATCTAGAAACTCTCGTGAAATCCGTTAAAAATTCGCTCGGCTTCGCATTGATTTACATGCGTTTCTTAATTGACTTACGTGAACGTATCCATGGACTGTTGACCTTTAAATGTCCGTGCGTTGGAGAACCGCGTCTAGGATGCTCTTTCGTTATCTTAGCCCGAATAATTGATGGTAGACAGCAATGTTGACCAAGGAGGAATTTAATATCTAGATTTACTTTTAAATCGATATCCGTTGATCCTGAAAGAATCTGACATTTTTACTTATTTTTGTGACCTCGTCAAAATTTATGAATTCCATCCCGATTTTATTTTTATTAACACTTAGTCATCAAACTTAATTGATGAATGTAGACTTTTTATTAAATTATTAATAAAATCATGAATTACGATTTACGAA
>NC_071976.1:33537735-33549963 GCF_026283585.1 Hylaeus volcanicus | reverse complement strand
GACTGAAAAGTCGTTATTGATATCGAGCAAAAAGGGTTTGCTTTATTGTCATTTTCGTAATGAACTCTTACGTTTAAATATGTCCGAATAAACGATTACAAAATGCAAGAATTCGGTAGTTTACCGTTGAAGGGAGTAAGGAGGGTCTTATGTCGGTCATTTTGTATGCATTCCTTCCGCGCAGAGAAACGCGGTCACTTGTTACACTGGTATCTTTTGGCGTTTCGTTGAAGATAAAATAACGCGACTCTGAAGCAATATCACGGATCAGAGGATATTATATGTAGTATATTTCACGTACTATAGAAAATAATAGTATGCAACCTTACGATTAAGGTTGATAGGTTCCATACTGATAAGTTGAAATGGTTAATAGCGAAACGTAGATGCAAACATTTGTTTCTTCTTATTATAGTTTGTCAAAGACAGGAAACATTTATTTGGAAATTTACATACTTTTATCTTTTATAAATTTTTGTTTTAAATAATGCTTCAAAATTTGTTGGAACGATTGTTTCATCGTTGATATGTCAATCTTAATAATGTTTTTTTTTTTTTTTTTTTTTTTATTAAAATTAAAACTTGCGGAATATCGAGTTGTCTCGAAGAAAGTTTCCATGTTCGATTTTCGTTTGGTAGGTAAAACGGAGGTCAAACATTTATAGATTTCCCATGTTTCCTTTATTTTATTCGCCTGGAGATTGCAGGTAACGATTACATGTAGTATTACGCGTGTAGAAATCGAGAAATCTCCGGCAAAGTTGTTAACTCATCGAACCCATGTCACGACTCGGAGCCATCATATTCCCTTCAATTTTCTTTCACATCTTGAATGTAACCAAAGAACAGTAAATACGTCAAAGATAATTGTTACGATCCAACTGTATCATTGTTTGTATTACTAGTTCAGACAAACAAAAGAAATGTTCTTTTTTTCATGGAAGAATAATTGCACAATTATTTACAAACCACTGATGTTAAAGTAAGCCAATGTCGCTTAAACGTTTTTTTTTTATTTTTTTTTTTTTTTCGTCACAGACCTGTTTGTCTCGATCTTTATTATTGACGTGAATCCATTGAAAAGGATCAGATTATACACGTAAGAATTTCTACGAAAAATAAAACACGGGAGATTCGAAGCCACGATCCTCGGATCCACAGTCGACCGCTTTACCTACGCGACCAATCCCGTACCCTACGTTTCGTGTTTTTATTTGACTCCTTATTGTTGGGTATGGGAGGCGCGGACACTACACTCGGCTATCCTGAATTGACATTCATTCGCCCTCGAATGTCCGTTTTCTCGGATTTCGCGTCTCAACAACAGTGCGCGCCGCACCCTCTTTCGCGAGTGTACTCCCCTCTCTCTTTCTCTCTCGGGTTTTCCGTCTTAACAGCAGTGCGCGCCGCACCCTCTTTCGCGAGTGTACTCCCCTCTCTCTTTCTGGAACGTTGTTCTCTCTCGACGCCTCATTGTTGCCGCTGTAACCCCCCACCCCGGACGAGCCCCCATATGTAGGAGTCTAAACGAAAAATAAAACACGGGAGATTCGAAGCCACGATCCTCGGATCCACAGTCGACCGCTTTTAACCACGTTTAACAAATTGACAAACACAAATCTTCCTCGCATTTTTTGAGCTCACGAAGGAGAGCACTCCTTCTTTGGCAGTCAGTATTATCAGCAGAAAAAAAAAAACAATGGAATAGTTCTACATTTGATAGACGTAGAAAAAAATTCCTAAAGTATGCCTAATTTTTCGGTGATCACACCAGAAATATCCTTTAAGAAAGGCGATTTAATCTGAAGACTAAATATGCATGAAAGATGAAAATGATACCTTCACTGTTTCTCGTACGAGTACGTTTAGAGCGTTTAGAGAAAATTATCTTTCGATTTTAAACATTGTAACGATATTTTGCTTACTAAAAAATATATTTTCACTTTTCAATTATCTTTTGATTCGTTGCTCCGTATTTTCTGCGTTTAGATTTCACTATTGTACCGGATTGATATAGAGAGTTTCGATGCGTTTCGTACATTTTTCGTTGAATTGGATATTTTTAATAGGTCAAGGAACAGTTAGGCCTTCGGTTAAACGTTTCCCATGGTTCGAAGCAGTCCGATTCGTTCGATTTGTTTTGTTCTAGACCATAACTATAAAATATCTCACAATCGGCTTCCACGAATCGCTCGAAGCCAGAACTGGAGTCTTTGACTCTGGAGTATCCAGTAAGTCCAGTTTGAGTAAGCATCCTGACTTTTCTGCCTTCAAGTGGATTGACCTCCACCGTCAGGATTCGTGATAGGAATAAATTCCCGGCGAAGCCTACGCTACGTATTCCGGGCTGAAGAGGCACACCAGATCGTTCCTTTCAATTTTGGTGACCATCTTGCCATAGTCAAACTGGAATGGAATGTGAACAGTTTAACGTGACCCTGTCTAAACCGAGCTTTTTGTTCTCTACGAAGAAACACTGCCACAACAGTTCTTTAACGTCTTTTCCACGACCGAAGCATACGAAATGGAAAATTAAAATTTGAATTTCTAATCGTCTCAATTCTCCAGCGACGTTACGAAGCGTCTGTTCAGTCATCGTTCTGAAGAATCTGAAGAAAATGTGATCCTTTATAATGTATATCGAAGAATTATTTTTGAACACATTGTTCATCGATGGTACACCAATTTTAAGTCGCAAAATAACGAAATCAAATTTTTATAAAATTTCGTTCATATTAATATCGCTTTCTATATAATACATTTTTTTCTATTCTAATTCATTGATATCTAAGGCTCTGTATATTTTTTCAGTTCGATATCGCAGTGAAATGGGAAAAAACAATGCCAAAACATGAAATTAAGTACAATCGATACTTTCGATTAAATTTCGTACAACTTTCTTACCAGGTTTTAAACATTAATGTTAACAAATTATCAATTACCAATACAAATACTTTTCAGCAAAAATGGGAATCTTTTATTCGAATAATACTGTGCGTAACGAATAAAAACCACTGTGTAGCGATTTATTCGTTATGATTTATTCAATTAAGCTATTATTCAGAGAAATTTTTATTCCTTCAACGCGAAGGATAATTTCGTGTTATAAACCAAATTCTAATTGTTATTAAATGATTATCGTTTGAAAGGTTGTTAAGTTTTTATTTATTGTTTGAAGTTGTTATCCATATAAGAATTTTGTTTGTCGCTGCTTTTCGTTGGGAACGAACTGTAGGAATCGATCAGGTTGGAACGATCGATTCGCTTGAACGGGACAAATTATGCATAGCCAATATCTTTCCCTATTTATTGGATCGGAACGTTTTACCGCTTGAAGTTAGTCGAGCGAAAGGAAACGATTGCTTTCGGTTTACTTCGATCTGAAACTTATTTCGCCATGAAATTAAATATTTATAATATTTAGTATTATATTATAATATTTAGTATATATATATATATGTAAATATATATATATGTAATATATATATGTAAATACATATATATATATATGTAAATACATACTAAATATATACTATTAAATATATTACTTAAATATATATTATAGTCATAGAGTATCTAATACATGTATCTAATACATGTATTTAATACATGTATTTAATACATAATAAATTAGACTAATAAATTATTCTTATGCTAATATATTACTTAAATTATTTAACGAGATGCAAATGATGTATTCATAAAATTGCTTATCTACAATTGACTACAATCTAACAACTAGTCATCTCGAAAAAGAAATGTTTGTCTGGAAATAAAGAAAAACTTTCTTTCTCTTTTCAATAATAAAATACAATTTTAAAAGACAACTGTGTAACTGAGGTAGCACACCATTATATAAGTAACAATTAGGTCGACGCACACCAGATCCCATTTTTCTGAAGTTTTGAACGTTGCATAAACAGAACAGTCTTTTATTGACAATTGTTACGTATTATAAAATAATTATCGTGTAGTTCTGTTACGTAAGACGTATTCATTCCAACGTTTTAGAACTTAAACGACAGCGACAGAAAATTATGTTGCCGAGAAATTACAGAAGGGCAATTAAAATCATCAGGAAGATAACCTGGGATAGCGTACACGTACGCGAAAATCGATTTTGTTGCACAATACTGGAAGACAATACAAAATCTCATGCATCAAGGCTGACGGTAGAGAAACCTCGCGAATTAGAATACGACATCGTACCGTATCCTTCCTGCTTGATCTCTCGCCAATAGATTTCCATTCCTCGATTTCTTTTGCGTCAAATATATTGCCTCGAAGTCAAAGGTAGATAACATTTTTAGCGAGCAACGGATGACAAATAAAAACAACTTAATTAATTGAATTACATTTTGCACCTCACCGCTGTATTTAAGTGCACATTTTAACAACATAATACAAGAGTAGCTTGTAACGGATTACAAAGAGTTGTAATAATAAATTCGCAGACGGTATTCAGTTGTAATATCACCTGCCACTTCTGTGGTCGACTCTTCGATACGTGAAAACTTAGAACAATATTTTCCTCGAGCAACTGGTAAAATTCAAGATGAGCAACCACTAGTTGCATCATGCTTGTTCCTTGATTCCTCTTGTTTGCGACCACAGAAACGAGAGATGGAGGAAATACGGTTCTAGTCAAAAATTACAAGGGATAGACTTACGAAACGTTAGACGTTGCGGCAAATTAACAGGGGAATACTCGCATAGTATTCGCATAGTATTTCAGTAACTCCTCAGCGCGGCTTTTAAATACTAGACAGATTGCTAGACTAGAAGTAAAATTGTAATCAGAACTTCAACAATTTAAACAGCCACTAATGCAGTAAATACTTTCGATCAGGCTATTTATCGAATCATACTACCAAACTTAAGAAATTATGGCTTACGGTATGGCCAATTTTTCAGTAGTCACACCAGAAAGACGATTTTCTCTTGCCAATGTTTTCATACGTTACAGTGGACATGTTAAACTGATGAACAAAATTTTGTTTGTGTATTTATAATAATTTTTTTCATTGACAACAGCCACATGAAATTTGTTCTCTTTTTCCACGGCTGATACGATAACTTGATCATCCGAAAGGAAAACATTCAAAAGTAGTGGATGTTATTAGCGTTGCGAAGAACAACCATCTATAACTTTTATGTTGTTTATATATTTATTTCAAATTCATCATTTGTACCAAACAAATTAGGAACAAACTTAACAAACTGTCGTGACACATTTACATTTCGTCTGGAAATTTATTTCTGAAACACACGCTTCTGAAAATGACTCATTTTATGGCCCAAAAATCTAAACTCTGCCTCAAGTATTCATTCACAACGATGCCCTGTCAACATCGATATGTTATTCGCACAGTTACGCTAAAACGGCGCGAAGTACTCTAATACATTGCTCGAATGTATAATAGATGTATTGTATATTTGCTAACCAGCATCGAATTAAAACTCGATATTATACACAGTTCTACTGTTATTACCTAACAGGAGTATTTCGATATCAAAGAACAAACGTGAAAGACCCTTTTGGAAAACCTTTCGAATAAAAATATCGAGTTTCACGTTTATACAATTTTCTAATAAACTGAGATTTTCCAGACAAAATAAGAACATTAGCTCCGTCCCAGACAAATGGAGTTAGGAAGACTTTTTTTTTTTTTAGAAAAAAAGAGACGAAGCGCAAGAGGCATCGTTTCGGCAGGAAATGACAGAGAAAAGGAGCAAAGGAAGAAAGTGTTCCGGAAGTGTCCAACGAAACGATTTTCGACTGTTCTCGCTTAGTTTGTGTTTACGGACGAAAGGGTTCCGCGACCCCCTTTCTTCTTTTTCGGTCGCGGCTCGAACGGCCCGAACGTATAATTACGGTTAATTCGGATTTTCACGTGTCTCCCGTGTTCGCTGCCTCTCGAAACACGAGAAAGAGCGCGTACACTCTCGCCAGAATTCGTATCTGCTTCCCACTGTGTTTACTTTCTACGAAAACAATCAGAGGGAATTTTACCGCGATGCTTTCACGATTGTCTCCTGTTCTCATAGCGCCGGACTTCGAATCCTATTGAGTTACCGCCGCGACTCGGCGAGCTAACGGCAAACTTTTTAACGTTTCGCGCATTTCCGTGTGAAGTCAATTATCGCGTATACAAGCACGCGTCCGCCCCTGCTCGATTCGTCGCACGCTCGCGAGAAGATTTCGCCCCATCGCACACAGCGAGTCGCTGAATGGACAAAATTGAAAAAATTCGAAATGTATCCGATGTAAAAATTCTTATTTCTTGCGATATTAATAAAAGAACGTGTCGAAGTAACGTAGTAATTATTAATCAGTTGAATTAGAATCATGTTGGTTCCACTGATTCGATCGTCAGTTGGCAAAAGTACGATAGTAAAAATTGGGAAAGCTTTTTTTTTATCGAGTAAGAAATCAAAGTCGCCTTAATTTTTTTTGTATGCATTAATAGATGTACTTTATATACTCTTAAAAATATATCAAGAAAATTACTCAGAAATTAGTCAAAATTTAGGTAGGTCAAAATTTGATTAGTTTGTAAGTTATGAATTTTGTTCCAAATGCCCATATAGTTAATTGTTCGAAATGAGACGATAACAGAAGGACGCTTGTATATATTTCAGTCTATTTTGTACGTTTATACGTTTCTTAAATGTACAAATTTACTTTAACGAATTTTACATTTTTTTGGGGGTAATTAAGACCGTTGGTATACAAACATGTGGAAAAAATTCATTTTTTAGTAAATATCTTATTTTTCATCCACTTGGTACATATCCATTGAAAAATAGTTGTTGTCCTCTTTAAAAAAGAGTCAGGTCTGAAACGGTTAGAATATTAAATTTCCAAAATTTGGACTCGACATGCCTCGCCTCTGAAATACAGACGTGCTTCTGAATACTTCCATCCTTTCTACCATTTCTTATAAATATGAACGTATAAATTTTTCTCGTTAAAAAAAAGCCAGGTTTGAAACGGTTAAAACACTAAATTTCCTAAATGTGAACTTCGCATGCCTTGCCTCTGAATAGTTCCATCCTTTTATTTATTTATAAACGTAATAATAGACATTATAGACATTTATAGAATTTATAGACATCGTGCAAAAGATTGTGTTCGAATGCTCGAATAAAATTGCAGTAATCGGTGATTATATTTTAAAGAGCCGAACGAAAACAGGTTTTCTAAAGTCACGAGGATCAGATATGTCATACGAGCACGCGAAAAAATGATGGTTCGCCTGACTACTTTCAGAAGCTGGTCACGTGGAACAGTTGACCCCGAAACACTATTATCGGTCGTCGGATCAAAAATCCTTTTCGACAGAGATTGCTTAATTTGGAACGACGTGACGTTACAAATAAAATTCTCGAAACAGAGAAAATTGTTCGAAATCTACTACGATTATAAAAAAACAAAGAGCTATCGCGAAGAACACGCGGCTTCAATTCGAATGGAATTCCGAATAAAATTCAGCCCAACGTACATCGTGTTCCTGGAGGAAGGTGCGACGACACAGTTGCGTAACACGAAACCCAGTAACCTTTTGTGATTCGATGCACCGCTGTGTCGAGAACAGATAATACGTATGTATATATACCGTTTCTTTGCAGCACGGTAATAGCAAAGCGTCCTGGTAAAGTCGCTTGTTCGATGAACAAGTCACGCCGGGAGAACGGCGCCCGGTGCGTGATGAACATGACGAATTGCGTCTTCTATTGCGAAATGTGGTTTTTTCGTATGGAAATTGACGTCTGTCGTCGAAAGAGTACCGAGTTCTCTTTTTAGAAAACCATTGAAAGATTTACGAGTGCGTGAAAAGTGTACTCGTGCACGTAAGGCGCTACACTCTGATAGGAAATCCCTCTTTCTCTCAAAAATTTTAACGAAACTTTGCAGATTTATAGAACGGTCAGAAATGAGTGCTAAATACTTGTTCAGCTGTGTTAATTCAACTTCGAACGATGAAATTATGTTTCAAAGTTTCAGCCTATTGATGCTGCCTTTCGAAACTGTTGAATTTATACTCGACTCTATTTTTTTTTTCACTTTAAAGTTACACGGTCAAAAGGAGTTTTCCTTTTTGGAAACATTAATTCGATGTAACAGGATTACAAAGTTATTGTCATAGAATTATGTACGTGACTATCGGTGCGATACTTTCACTTTTAAAAATAGTCATTTTCGCACCGAATACATCAGTTTCAAATATTATTGATGATAATTTGGAAATAGTACAGCCTACTCCTTTCGATGCTTTTTTTTTTTGTAACGAATTTGAAAGTTCACGATTAAAAATATGGCTTTCTTTTTTGAAAAATTGCTTCGAACAATAATATCTCTATTTTAATTTGTATTTTTCGAATGAAAAATCAGGCGATCGAGTAATTTATTGACTACCTACGTGGTATATTGTGTGGGATGTAAGGTAGTAAACATTTTTTTTTTGCATTCTCGCACCGTCAGCGGATATTATTTTACGTCGAGAAGAACTTCTTTAAATAACACGATTTTTCCGACTCGAACCTTCACTCTTCGAAAGTTGCGAAGGTTGACTTGTTCCCACTTTTGTTTCGAGCGCCACGCGTTTCACTGGATCAAGACTACGCGATAAAACGAAACCTCGAAGTTGAACCGAGCTCTCGCCCGATACTGTGCTGCAGATACGATGTTAACCTTGTTCTTGCAACGTGAAATTACACTCGGCACTATTTCTCTGAAGGTAAAGAACGAAAATAATCTGCTGGAAGACAGTCTAATAAAGCGGCATAACAGTACGGATTCGCCTATCTTTTTATTTGGCGTATCTTAATAACATGTCTCGTCCGTTTTAGTGCCGTGTGTAAATTTTAAATTTCTTAAAGTATTCGAGGCGACGTGCGGATGTTTCCTCGGAGTCTCCTTTTGCTTTTCCTTTTAGCTGCGTTCCCATTTCGCCGTCGAGTTCCTGTTTCAATTCGGTGTAGGCTTTTATGAGCAACCGTTAGTCAATCGTAAAGTCTCGGTAAATGATGTTTGGTTATTTAATCGGGACGGGTAACGTTATTCGACAAACAAAGCTGACCAAGTGCAACTATATACGAATGCCTCGCTTTCTCTCCTAAAATGATATTTATATGAAAATATTCCGCAACTTAAGAAAATCTTCAATCGCGAACAAAATTTTATTATACATCTATTACGTAGCTTTACTCGAAACGAAATAGTTTTAACATTTTTGAGCTTCGATAACAGGAATATAAATGAGAAAATATTTCTTCCTGAGAGTAAAAATTATTCATTTAAATATTAATTTAAGTAGATTATCAGTAGATTATCAAATCATTATGATCACTTCAAAATGACCACTCAGGTGTGTATATATCTGATATATATTTATATTTGCATGATCCTAAGTTGATAGTATATATATATATTAATTACCTATTTATATTTAATACATTAATTACCTACTACCCAACTTGCGTTCCCATAGCATGCAAATTTTCTACAGAATCGCGATTTATCACAGTTTCCTTAAAAACCATCGATAACGATTATTTGCATCCAGTGTTTGTTCCGTGAACATGTTTAGGTGACTCCAATTGAACTCCGTAAATGCGACTATGAAATTACCATTGAAAAATTCAAACAGCGTAAAGTCGATGCGGTTGTTCGAACGTTTGTTAAGTCCACATTACGCCACGGCTGTGAAGTGTGTCAAGAGGCAAGCAAATAGCCGAATGCCACCGTGTTCTCCGTGTGGATAATGAATTCACGAAAAGGAACACGAAGGAAGTAGTTTCGATCTGTCTCGGCCACAGTTGCATTTACTGGCTCCATCGGAGACCATGAGCCAGACGTCGAGGACCTATTTCACTTCGAGCGACCGTCCTTGCCGCGTACTTGCCATAAAATTATTCCACGAGTGACACTTCTAGAAACGAGTATTAATAAAATGAAAAATCGTATTCGAAATAAAGCGTAATAAATCTCTGTCGAAGGTTTATGCTTCTCAATAACTCGGTTCTTAAGTATCGGATGCGCGAAAAAGTTCTAGCTTTAATTCTTTGCGTACGACTCACCTTTCTTGCGAATGAGAAATTTTAATCTCGATAAAGTTGTATCAAAAATGATTTTGTGAATAATATTCTACCGTTTGAACTCTGAGCACAGCCTTAGAAACTCGATTTATGACATGGGGCAGGTAAGAGGAATAACTAAGTATTATACGTATAAATGAATAAATCCAAGAGGATGTACTTACATCTGATTGAGAAAAATCAAATTCAACCGCTAAAATATAAATATTTATAGTCGGTTATTCTGAATTTTTAATTACAAATTTAGACGATCTATTGTCTCATAGGTTTCATAGTAAAAAAAATGAATTTCATTTGTTTGTAGATAATCAGTGCTTAAATAATCAAGAGATATGATTTGCGAATTATATTATTTTAATTAATACGATTCCTGACGAAGCATACAATTACAGATGTTAAGAAGCAGTAAAGCAAGGTGTCGTTATGTTACTACACGAAGGAGGTTAATCGTGTATTCTAATTTACCACGTTCTCGTCTGTTAATTGTCTGAAGTTAACTGTGAAGAGCACTGTTATGCTCGTCTTTGAACGCAGATATGTATCGTTTCCCCGGAAACGTAAGAAGTCCCTCGAGACGCGGGTTACAACGTGTTTCTTTCATTTATCTAGTCAGGTAATTAACACTGTTCCAGACGGTATCGATCAAAGTGCAGTTTGCAATGGAAACAATTTTCCAAAAAGTGATTTTAGAATTTTGTGCTTTAAGAAAGTAGAAATGCGTGCGCAATTGAGCAGTTAAATGAAACACTGGTATTCAGACGACAGCTTTGTGATCACACTGTACAGTGTGATGTACGTGTATGTATGTACACGAAGTAAAAAAAAAGTCAACAATTTTGTTAAATCAAATGCCTACGACTATAGTCTGACGCAGAATGTTTTCGATATCTTAACAAATTAGAAAATGGTGGACACTTAAAAAAATCTGAATTTCACGAATGAATGTCATCTATTTATTCGAAAAGAAAAAACAAAAAAGAATCAACTAAAAATTATCGTGTGACAATTCTGCCTAATGGAATTTTTTTTTTTTTTTAGAATCATTTTCAGACCCAAAACTGTTCTATGTTCTTATCTAGATAAAAATTTCATAAGGAATAAAAGATTAGCATCGATTTATCGTTTATTCGGTGTATTAGGTCGTCCGAAAAGTTTTGGTGCAAAAGGAATTGCGGTTTTTAATCTCTAGCTTTAAATGGCCATAACTGTTTTTATTACGGTGTCGTGTTGACGGTGGAGCGGGCAACAATAAGGCGTCGAGAGAGAAAGAGAGAGGGGAGTACACTCGCGAAAGAGGGTGCGGCGCGCACTGCTGTTGAGACGGAAAACCCGAGAGAGAAAGAGAGAGGGGAGTACACTCGCGAAAGAGGGTGCGGCGCGCACTGTTGTTGAGACGCGAAACCCGAGAAAACGGACATTCGAGGGCGAATGAATCTTTCGTTTTATTAATAAGTGATACGTACACGATATTTTATGTCTAATGTTACATTATCGATTTGTATTACGATTCATTTTGCTCCATTACCGTTACGACATCAACGTCTAAGAAATTAGTTTGTCTATTTATATAAACACTACCGCACAAAATAATCGAGTGCAAATTACGAGAGAAACTTTTGGGACAACCTAATAATTACAAAGTAAATAAAGCTTTAAAGTCTACTCTCACGATCAACGAAAGTACATTTTACGCTGCGTCGTTGTGTACAATTTCGATAAGAAAATTTTATTTCAATGTTCAACATTTTTTGAAGAGTTTACAGAGCGTGAGAAAATTTGCTTGGTTACGCCAAACATTGCTTTAGAGATTTGCCGTTCGAATAATTTCGTATCCGTTAACAATTAACCCGTCGAGTAATGGGCTTCCATTGGAGATCTTTCAACGAATTTAACGCTACGAAGAGAAGACAAATGGAGATGACCCGTTTAGACCCGTCGTCGATGAACCGTTGGTCACGGCGAATGCTTGGCAGCAAAAACTTGGAAACGCGATGGGCGACCGGTTTGAATTCTCGCTATCGAGAAAGGAAACATCGACTTTCTTCCTGTCTTTCTTGCCGTCTCGCTCGCTCTTCGTGCTTCTCTCTCTCTCTCTCTCTCTCTCTCTCTCTCTCTCTCTCTCTCTCT
>NC_071976.1:33510549-33537725 GCF_026283585.1 Hylaeus volcanicus | reverse complement strand
TCTCTCTCTCTCTCTCTCTCTCTCTCTCTCTCTCTCTCTCTCTCTCTCTCTCTCTCTTCCCCGTTTTCTTTGTCTCGTATGTACAAATTCCCCTTCTTACCTTTTACGAGTCGTTATGTCGGTCGTCGCGACAATCGCACACCAGTGCCGTGTTATTGGTTCTACAGTGAGTAACTTTATCATTCGGACACTTCACAATTTTTACCTTTACACTCTGTAGCATTTTCTACGACGAAGGATACATTGGGGTATACAGGATGTTCATAAAAATACCAGGAACCATTAAGAAAACCATATGGGAACCATATTTATCAAATTTTAATCTAACGTCCAACTATGAAATTGTAATCTGAATACGTGTTAAAAATTCCATAATATTTACGCTTATTTTTATACACTTTTAATAATCTTAGTCATGCTTTAATTTACAAAAATGTACCTGCAACTGAACTACTAATAATAAAATCAGCTAGTATACACGATTAAAGTTAAGATAATGAGTCTTAACTAAGGTAGGAGCCGTCAGATAAACTATGGGAATCATGTTTATCAAAATGTAATCCAACACCACAATCTAAATACGTGCTAAAAATTCCATCATATTTATGATTATTTTTATACACCCTGAGCGCACCCTCTATTTTCCTCACCCTATGGAAACGACACTTTCAATTCAACCTTTTCTCCCCAAATCTCTCTCTCAAATCTGCGTATTATAAATGTAAGGTAGCGCGATAAAGGCGACATTGAAACTCTTAAAGAGACTTGTTTCTCATTGGAAAAAAATGTGTCGATTCTAATGGTTCTTATTTTGTTTAGTAAGGTTCGTTATAAAAACAGTTATGGCCATTTAAAGCTAGAGATTAAAAACCGCAATTCCTTTTGCACCAAAATTGTTCGTGCATTGAATTCCTTTTCTCTTGCGAATTAAAGTTTAGCAAAGGTAATGAAATATGTGTCAAAATTGGCACAAATGTCGTGTAATTTTGAGTACGTGTTTAGATCGAAATGTTTTCCATGGTTTCTCTAGATAGAGAAGAGTATAATCGCGGGACGATAATCCAGTGGCAGAGGCTGTTAACCCTGTCTCCGGAAGAGCTCAGTGCACGAGCGGAGGCCATTGTCTTCGCCTTCCGATTACTAGTCAGTAGAATGACGATTGATGAATATTAACCAACCGCATAATTGCCTTGACATATAGTTCTCATTTAAATGCAATTTTAAGTTTTACATTCACGCTTCTTCAACGACTGTTCTACTTTTTTCTACACAGTGACGAGAAACTCTTGCTTTGCAATATGAACAATTCTTAGGTATTTTTAAAACTAAGTACATACTGCTATACTATTTCTATTATCCATAAATCAAATTATCGATATTTATGAGAACGAAAACAAATATTTTCATTATTATATGCATTTTTTATTTTTATTTCTCTATTTCTATTATATTAATTGTTTCTCTTTTCATTGAATTCTAATACGACAGTGTTTATATTATCGATAATTATGTCTACTTTATTGAGTCATCGAATTGTCATAGATGTTTGAATAATAACTGTTATTTCACGAATACTAAATGCATGTTTTTCTACTACCATGTAACTTGATTTTCTAATCGCATTTATTGTGATCATACATAAATTGTTTGAGGTTTTCGAGTTACGCGAAGCATTAAATCTACACTGTTTAATCGCGAAAGCTGTATAACTTTTCCATAATTGTAACTCAATCGACCGTATTGATCCTATAGAGCAAGCGAAAATTGATTATCCTGAATTGACATTCATTCGCCCTCGAATGTCCGTTTTCTCGGGTTTCGCGTCTCAACAGCAGTGCGCGCCGCACCCTCTTTCGCGAGTGTACTCCCCTCTCTCTTTCTCTCTCGGGTTTTGCGTCTCAATAGCAGTGCGCGCCGCACCCTCTTTCGCGAGTGTACTCCCCTCTCTCTTTCTGGAACGTTGTTCTCTCTCGACGCCTCATTGTTGCCGCTGTAACCCCCCACCCCGGACGAGCCTCCATATGTAGAAGTCTATACGAAAAATAAGGCACGGAGATTCGAGAACTCACGATCCTCGGATTCACAGTCGATCGCTTTACCTACGCGACCAATCCCGTACCCTACGATTCGTGTTCTTATTTGACTCCTTATTGTTGGGTATGGGAGGCGCGGACACTACACTCGGCTATCCTGAATTGACATTCATTCGCCCTCGAATGTCCGTTTTCTCGGGTTTCGCGTCTCAACAACAGTGCGCGCCGCGCCCTCTTTCGCGAGTGTACTCCCCTCTCTCTTTCTCTCTCGACGCCTTATTGTTGCCCGCTCCACCGTCAACTAATTATAATTTGGAAAATGAATAGGTTATTTTAACTTCAAATAACAATTTAAAGCTTACGAAATAACCTAATCGCGCATAAGAAAAAATTCGCGAAGAAATTCTTCTTTTTTCGACTTCGCGAGTACCCACTCGTCCCTTGATTCGATTGTCTTTTGCTAAACAGTTAGGCATTAGATCGAATTATTTATTTCTCAAGGTTTTGCGGAAGCACGCGGAATGTAGTAGGTATGCCACAAAAGAAGCAGATAGTTCTAAATAGGGTGGCCTGCTTGTCGGCCCAAAGTAAACGGAGCATGACTGAGTTTGTTCGGTGGCTGTGTAACTATCGCATGGGATAGAAGTCATCCAACACGCGAGCATCTACCTGCGCACTAGGATACAATTTATGTTTGAATGGAAAAAAGAAATTATAGGATTAGGATGCCACTTAAAATGTTTGAGAAATATATGATTCTTTTTCAGTGTATAATTACATCAGATTTCGTTATACATGTAATTATATTATGTAATTATATGTAATTACTTTTAAATCATATACATTGTGTGTATGTATGTATATATATATATGTGTGTGTGTTTATGTATATTTATTTATTTATTTCGGTTTTTCAGTCAAGAAATAGACTTGGTTACAAATCCTCTAACCATTTTCACATTCTCGCACATTCCTCTACACTCCTGCGTTACATACTAATTCTAATATTAATAATACTCAATCTACTAATACTTCATTCAAACATACTACGAAAGCTTAACAACAAACTACCTTAAGTCTTGTACACTATTTTATTTTATGTCCTAATCTGTAACCTTATATTTAGTCTTCTGCTATATTTCCCTACTTTCCTCTTTTTTCCATTCGGTCTTTCTCTGTCTTCCTTACCCACTCTGCTATTCCTCTCGTCTTCCCTCCCCATACACACTGTAATATTCACCGAATGATATATTAGATTGTTTCCGGAGTCGCGTATGCCCTTTCCTTTGGACAAATTGTATTCAAGGAAAACATGTACACGTTGTTATTACAACCAGTTCGATATTATAAATGTTTTTAATTAATACAGGCCAATTCTTACGAAATAAATTGCAGTCTTGCTCCAACATCGAAGACAACTGACATACTCCAATTTGCAGCATGTTCGTAAAAAACAAGGACACGATCAATTATTTTTCTTGTGTTTCTTTCTAAGGAAGGTGTTTCACGTGTTACTACGTAAGTGATAATTGTTTACAGCCGATGTATCGATATATCACAATTTGTCCGATAAATAGTGGTACTTTTAAAAATACCACCGGTCTTGTTCTTTATTTGTAATTCATGTCCAAAGGAGTGGCTTACAAACTAATGTCAATTAAACAACTTTCTATTCGTTTTAATAAATAAAAATTGTTACAATATTGAAACCTCTTTAGCACTTATGCGTACATGTATCTAAATATTCTACAATATATACAAAAAAAAAAGACATTAATCATCTATTAAGTCGCTATTCTTCCATAGATATAAATTACTCGACAATAATATTTATCCATAATTAATTTATATCAACATGTGTTCACGTTACATACAAATTTCGTTCAAATAAATTCTGAAACGTATAAGATAATTATACACAACCTTTCCACTCTTTTCGTTTCGTTATTCTCTCGCTCTTTCGTGGATCCAGTTCGTTTTCCAAAGCGTTGCGTTTACTCTGTTTTGTAATCAGGATTGAGTAACTAGTTCTATATACTGCAACTACAGTTGTATATAGTTAGACGCTTAAACGACTAGAAAGTTCAGAATTTAGGATAATGCAACCGAATGTTCGAAGAGATGCTGCGGCGTCACGAGGAAGCTCATAAACGGCACGTGTAACTTGCAAGAATGTCATCTTCTGATGGCATTTCTGTAATAGATGATTTCTCTTTCGCAGACATCTACCGTCACGAAACGTTTCAGAATGGACGGTACGCATGCTGTGTTACAGCATTGCACTAGCTTTACATCAGCGATGCACGTCCGGTTCATCCAACCTGGAAAATAAAATCAGAAACGAGGATAAAAATGATATGAAAGATACGAAGAAAGGACGAGGCGTCGACTAATCTGTTTTGCACTGCTTGACGAAAAGACGCGAGTCACGGCTGGTCCATAGTCCAGCATAACTGTAATTAATCCTTTGCACTCGAGGCTTTTTTTTCTGGTATCTACCAGCAACTCGAGATGCTTTCATAGCATTCTATCGTCACGAATGCTATGCTTGGATCGACTTGGAAAACGAGATCTCTAATTTGAGATTTGAAAATCTAAGAGTTCCAAAGAAATGAAACCTAAAGGAAATCTAGCGGAGACTGAGAGTCACCTCTCGAATTCAAAGGGTTAAAACTTATTAATATTTTGTAGGGTAACTTTATGCTTGACGTGTTTTCAATTTTTAAGTCCATTTCGTAGAACCTTTTGCAAAATTTTTTGAATGGAATCGAAAAACTTTTTTTAATAATTCTTCCTGGTTTATTTAAAAAAAGAAAAAAACCTTCAATTTATTTCGCATCTCTCCTATTTTGTAATATACGAATTCTACTTTACAATTACATTTTGTAAAATCTTAATTACGATACAAATTAAATTAAATCGACCAAATTTTATTCTCGTGTACTTTTGTGGGTCACTGTGTACATATATAGTATTAACCGCGACTACATTGACAGTGGTATCTTATTAATGAAAGAAACAAAATTCTAAAGCCCCGTTTGGAAAACTTGCTGTCGCCCTAAAATGAAATTCAAACCGCAGAAGAAAGCGAATTACAACGTTATAGCCTCGAGGGTAGGCTCCGCACTCTAATAAAGAAAAGCGAGCGAGATAGTGAATTTTATTTAGCCTGCTGGCGAAAAGAAATGTTGTGTACCACTGCTTTGCATGGTGACGTGTAATCACACGCTCTGAACGTGATTAATTTACAATAAATGGTGAGCTCGACTCGGAACCAACTCGAAATAAACGAAATACGCGCGTTGACGGAGTGGAGAAATGGAAATCGATCGATCGAAATTTAATCTGATGCTGCCTAGAATGTAAGAAGGAAATCCGGTTTCGAGTATTCATTAATCCATTTCTATTGAACGCGAATGGTGGCTTGTAGCGCAGAAGTAAGCAGATATTAACGCTAATTTATCAACGAGCGTTAGCGCTTTATCGTAGCCGATATAAAATGTCGATTTCCCGGGAGTGAAATATAGTAGGTAACCGCAAAAGGTTGTAATGTGTCGATAGTTATTCGTATCTGTCTTGGAGGAAACTTGGAGGAATTGGTCGATAGCCATAAGAATATTTTACTATCCGTATGTTAGATAATATACTAAATGGGTAATGAAATTAATTTCCTTTCGTTTTGTATTTTCATCGTTATTATGAAGTAATTATTCATATTTTTTCACGCGAAGTGCTCTTATTCGTTTACACAGGATATAGGTAGATATCGCTGTGTATTAACTGAGGAGAATGAAACAAGTTTTCTAAAAAGGGTTGTAGAATTTTATATAGGTGGTATCGAGTATATCAGATTTATACATATACATCAATTTTATACAATTAAACGTGAAAGATGATGTTGTTTAATTGTCTATCACAACTACGCTTTTGTCATTAAAAAGCAAAATGCAATATTAAATCTTCTTTTGGAAAATACTCCATTTTTGCATGTTCAATAGCTTTGAAGACAGTAGTACGAGCGTGATACTTTAGAAGGCAGTTTCACACCTTAAACTTGTGGTTAACACTTTTATAAACATATTAACATAGGGTACGGACAACTCGCAAATGCTCCTTGGTAAGTTCGTCATATCAAAATACAGACTTTTTACATGCAACTTTTAAGAAATGTCTCAAATTTCGTGTAATAAAACTGTAAGTAGGTTGTCCCATGTACATGCAGTTTCATATTCTCAAACCGGATGTCACTTGTATTTCCCTTACCGAGGTCATGGGAGCTCTTCACACAGCAAAGGGAAATTAAAACCAATGAAATTTGAGTACGGAACGTTTGTGGTCAAAAATTGCGCACAAACTTCCGATACATCATTTTACAATAACGTATATAAGTGAAAATTCCTCACCAAAATAATCTAACAGCGAAAAAGTTCTAGTTTATAAATTATGTCTTTTATATCTGCAGATAATTTTGTTGCTCTTGAATTGTTTGAACAAGAAATCTAGAAATTCCTAGATCATTGGAAACAAGTTCTAAATAATAGTGAAGAATGTTTTCCGTTTAAGTTATTAGAATGATTAGACTGCGGATACTGTTTAGAAGATAAGAGATACATCCATTTAAATTTTATTTAATTTTTCGGTCGTCACAGCAGAAGAACTTTTTAAAGGGATTAGGTAATCGAAAAATTGATTTTTTTTTCCATTGAATTTTTCGAAATTTGTATCCTTTCTGGATAACAATCGATTTGATTTATATGAAAATTCGCAACATTGTTGATTCGAGAGACAGAAAGGTCGAGCAACGTACTTATTAAGTATCGAAAAGTCATCCTTGTCGTGTATCGTTATTCAATTTCAAAAATCCAAATGAAAAATTATTCTTTTTATCACTCGATAAACGTACGATAAACTCTAGCACACAGATCTTCCATTGAGTAAATTGTTGACGAAAAAACATATTGTCGAATACACCTATGATTTTCGCGAATCCAAGGTGTCTGCTCCCCTTAAGAAGCAAGCCAATACATTAGCAGAGTACATCGTGCCGATTTGCGGTATGCAAATGGATTCAAAAACGAAACACGCGAAAAGGCCGTAAGTGGCTGTGAAATGGAGAGAGAGGAAAAGGCAGAAAGGAGAGATCGAACTTGCGTAAAGAATGTTTGCGCGTATACGTATATCCGCGATGCACGCCCGAAGAGAAGCTACTTTCCTGAAGCGAAGAAAGCCGTCTACCTACATTGTAGGTGGGAGTAGGTTAGGTTACACTATGTGCCTGGACGCATGGAAATTTTACCATTCTATGTGCATGTCAATGAGAACACGGGACTTACATAATTGTACAATGTACGCGTGGCCCGTTCGATACGTAGCAACCGTAGAAAACACGTAGGAGGTGTTTCAGACGGTATCGTGTTTGAATTCTGACGCGTTCGTTGTTTGCGCGCATGGCTTGTGTCGAAACTGAATCGAACGATGCCTGACGTATTGTGTGCGCGTGTTTTGGAAATTACAGAAACATCTGTTGCACGCCATGTGGTATTTTCTGCTTTACTCGTGCTTCTTATTCTTTGTATCGTATCTTCAGTCGTCGTAAATTCGATTCAATTGTACATCGGATTTATAAAGATGATTATTCATACTTGTTAAAAGAAACGAAGTTTTGGGTATTAGTCCCACTTTTATATTATACTATTTTGTAAAATTTAAATTATTTTTGTTTAATGTATTCGCGTTGGATGTTACAATGTATTTTTGTTGGAGATATCAATCAGACAAAAGATAAAAAAAAAAACAGTCAATGTCTATTTAATTGTAAAGATGGATTTTCATACTTGTTAAAAGAAATAAAATATTAAGAAATATTAAATTAAAGTTCAAATTAAAATTAAAGGAAAAATAATGAGACTAATTTTTTGTTCAAAGTTCCATTTATATTCTAAAAGAATAAAAATTATAATGAAAAATCATATATCGAGTAACGATAATAATCGAAATTATATTATTAGAAATATTTAGGCAAACAATCACAGAAACTTACTTTTCCAGTAAAAATTCGAAAAAAAATGAACAGTAATTACAAATACTATTCAAAACGCATTAATAAGTTACGGACACTGTATTTCTGTGCAATTTGAATTTGATTTCTCTTTTAAGTCGTACGCCACGGAGAGTTAAATTACTTTAGTAATTATAAAGAAAGGCGCCGATGAAATCGACGTTTCATAATAAATTGTATGCAATCGAGCAACATTGTCGTAATTTTATCTTACGGCAGCGAAAATTACGAATGTCTCTCTCATTACCAGGCGTACCCAAAACTTTCCAACGGTGGTGTACGTGTATGCACAATACACGCTTAGGGGCAGAAGGAAGGCGATCAGGTTCGCGTAACAGCTCAAGCTGACTTCTACCAGATGCGAAACGGCTTGAGTTTCACGAAGAAACTTGTTCGTTTCTTTCCTCTCTGTGCTTTCGGTATCGCGGTAAAAGCGAGGAGAAAAACGAAATTATGTTAGCGCCCCGATTGGTCGTGGAAGTAAGAAAGGTTATCGGAAGGTTTCTCCGCATATAGAGGTTCTTACGTTCTTTTCTTTGGCGAAACCAACTTGTTACAACTAGTTTCGTACGCCTTAAAGGTGGCATTCTAATTTCCTTGGTTGCTAGTTTGCACCGTACATTCAGGGATTATATAAGATACATCTGGACTCTTTGAAGAACCATTTTCTGACATTTTACAGAGTCTCAAGACGAGGAACCTTGGGAACATGTTGTGAAAACGGTACGTTAGAAACGTCGTAGGAATCAGCATCTCGGAAGCAAACTACGTCGAGTCCAAGTTTTAGAAATTTAATATCTCGATGAGAAAATCGTAATTGATAAGTACATTTTAATAAGACGTATCCGAACTATTCGAAGAACTAATGTTTCGCATTTTACAGAGGTCTAAAAGTAGGAATCCTTGAAAACATGTTCTGAAAATAACATATTTAGAAGATACATAGGAATCTGCATCTCAGAAGCAAACTACGTCAAGTCCAAGTTTTAGAAATGTTAAGATTTTAATGAGAATATTATTGTTGATAGATTTTAATAAGAAATGAAATTCGGTTGACGAAATTCCTGTCGGTTCCGTTCTAACAACTCTTATTTACATTCAGTAATCGATTTTATAAAAAATGTTATTCCGCTGATTAGTAGAAATTGTCTATTTGTTAATGAAAAATTCGGTTTCTCGATGCGTTTGATACTTGCACCTGATATTAAATAAGTGTAGGTAGCAAGAAAGATAATTTGGTGTGTATAAATAACCGAAACTCGAACAAGTTATGTCACTGTTATTTTTATCATTTGTTATATTATATTACAATATAATACATTATTATATAATATAAAACGGTTTCCCGAGTAAAAAAGAAGCGTATCTGCAATTTAATTCACATTCCACTTGGAACATTTCCCGAAACTGGTTTACATACATTAAGGCAAGTATAAAGTGTCGCGCACACTCGTATAACATGTAGCGAGTTTCAAGAAATACAGTGAAGCAATATGCTAGAACGACAATTTTTACGCAACCATGCAAATGTTCTCGACGAGTATTTAAAACCGCGATAATTATTGTGCACGTGAAAGTGTCACAAAGTATCTGGACTTTATCCAGTACATGATGCGTAAAACCTTGTTCGTTCGTTTAATGAAAATGCGTTAGACTTGTGATAGACCGTTAAAAAACATACTTGATATGCATCGCGCAACGTATCGCGAGTTTCATGAAAATGTACCACGGTTATCGTTCTGGTTTTATGAGAATTGCAAATATACATATGACACGTACACATTTTATTTACATTAACTGGTAACGCGGTATCATCATTCATTCGAAATGCTTGAAATTTTGATAACATATCGCGATGATCGTCGACATTTATTATTTATTAAATATTTCATATGTTTCTCAAACATCGACCTCCCCCAAAGGTAGTACAGGGAATAATTAGACGAAACTTCTAACTTTCTTTAAGACAACAGCAACAGAATCAGACCACTACGAGATTTCAGAAAAAAGGAGCTTCCAATTTTATAATTTTTATTTTTGAAACTAAACGTCCCATGAATAAACTATAATTATAAAGAAGTTCCGTCTTATCATTCCCTGTAAGCTAATATTTTTGTTTAAATTCACACTTCCGTGCCTCTTCGAATTTCCAACAGAAATCGTTCCACGGTCAAAGGAAATGCCTTGGAAAGATGCATCTACGCTGTAATAACGACGTAACATTAAACTCGAAGCAGTGCTAGCTGCTATAACCGAGGAGCTGTTGACAGAAACTCGTTAAGCATTTTTTTGCTCGGCTTGTATAGAAAATGGGATCGACAAAAAATAGGAAGAACAGGATGTAGACGCTTTGCGTGAAACGGAGATAAATTGATGTTTACGCTCTGGTCTTCGCGCTTCTTTCGACTTCTTCTCATTTTTCGATAGAAAGAAGAATCGTTACGGTTATCTTCGTTGATTGTTTTAGCATCTTCGACTGTTTCGGCCAGGTGAGCCGTAAAACAGCCGGTGATTTCTCCAACTGTTACGAAATCGAAATCTGCGCGTCTACGCCTCATTTAGACGGGTTTTTCGACATGCAAATGCGGTAGAATTATCCATTAAGGCTGCAATTATTTTTTGCCGATTGCGACTTTCATCAATTTCCCTTCGGAAATGGCATTCCTCTCAGAAACGTTACGAGTGCTTCATTCATACTGAAAAGTGTGTTGCTATTGCAATAGCGTGCGTAATGTGGTGAATTAATTGAACTGAATCACTATAAAAGATAGTATTTCTTGTACGTGCTACTATACTATCGTTTTCACGAATTCTTCCACTAACATTGAGAGTGATATTTAAACCTCTGTAGGTTTAATTTTATTCGTGACAATTATAACAATTGTGTAACGTAAAATCAATTTATAAATACAGATTAACAATGAATTCAGCAGTTTCTGTGAATACGTTTTGTGACTGATGACAAGGTAAAAAACATACATACATATATATGTATGTGTGTTACAGTAATTATATATATATATATATATATATAATTCGTTTATCGTTGCTTCGCAAAGGAAGCAATGGTTCCCACACGTTTATAATATTTACATTTACTTTCATTGCATAAAATGATGAAAGTAGCAGAAATGATTAATTATTGTTTTCGCGCGTCTATTACCACTTTCTCGTTAGCCTGCTTCCGGAAACGAAAGCAAATAGCAAAGTTTTAATTTTGTTTTATCTCTTCTTCTCTTTGCAACCAGCGAAACTAGTTTAGCCGTCAGAAACGAGATTAATTATACTCTGTTATTATTCTTTGTAGAAATAAATGTGCTCGTTTCGTTTTAATAATTGTCTTAGATGGCGCCTAAATTTGAAGCTCACCAGAATTTTTCTAGATGGTAATCGTATGGTTTTTTTTTTTTAAATATAATTCAAATATATTTCAAATTTATATTCAACGAGTAATAGATAAACGTTTGTTTAAATTCGTTATTAGAAATTTTTATCTAGAGAAGTATTTTCCCCATTTCCATAGAAAACCCGTAACGATATGAAGGTCGATAAGATAAATCCATGTGAATAGCGATTGGCAATGAGATCAACGCGTTGAAATGCGCAACACGATGATCCTTAAATAAAAATCAGTCAGCGACGTGACACTGCATAGTAATGTATCCCGTCAGCTTGAGCTAACAGTATCGGGAGTATAGCAACACCGTTGTCTTCGCGAGAGGTGTGTCAACCTACATTTAAGTTACAAATTCTTTCCATTTTCGTGCCATTCTGCAATGTTAATACTTACACGTTTAGTTTTCTACGGAAACGTTTAAATTTTTTACTCAAACGTTGACTACCTTTCATCTCAGATATACATGAGCTTTTTGTTTCCAAAAACTTCACATCGTTAAGCAACCACACAACACAATCAGATGGTGTACATTAAGACTAGGTCAGCGATTCCTAGTTTCCTGATTAGGAGAAAAAAATCTACTGTAATTATATATTAGGTTGTCCCAAAAGTTTCGTTCCGTGACTTGCATTCAGTTATTTTGTGTAGCAATGTTTATATAAATAGACAACCTAAATCTTAGATGTTGTAACAGTAATGGAGCAAAATGAATCGTACGCGATTCAATAATGTAATATTAGACATAAAACATTCTGTATGTATTACTTATTAATGAAATGGAAGAAACTTTTCGGACAACCTAATAATATTAAATGTTAAATATATTAATAATAGTTAGTACGAAGAATGACTGATGACGAAGAATGAATGATTTCTTCTTGTTAATAAAATCGCAACTGTTTTTGCGTACGCAGAAAGAAATACAAGTAGGTATGGAAACAAACATCCTGGGAACAATAGCTAGGAAAAATGTTACCTTAAGTAACGAATAAAATGTAACAGGGAAGCAATACTCGTGGGACTTTCAATCCACAGGCTGCATAAACGCTTTCAGCTCTATTTGGTATCGAAGCACTTATGTAAGTCAGCCAAACGAGTCGAGTCTTACTGCAGATTGTGAATCGTCGACGACCTGCCCCCTCTCTCGCTGACAAACGTTGCAGTATTTATGCATTCTACGTGCGCATTTCGTGTATTACAATCCAATTGTTATATAATTTGAAACGTCTATAAGAAAAGGTCACGTTCTGAGAAGTTCGTTTACAAGACCAGGATAGATTTCTCAGCAGACAATAGATACAGCATCGAGACACTTAGTCACGTGGGTTCGTTACCTTGGCGGTTTAAAAAAGAGGCAGATTTTAATATTAGTTGAAACGCTCCGTTACCTTTCGACACGTTAACTCTCACATGAATGCTTCTGAATATTTCTATAAGATCAAAATTTTGTTTTGAAAAAATTTAACCGACCCATTTCCGAAATTGTCCAACATAATACATGACTTCATTGCACAGTATACATTGTAATCTTTCATTGAACCAATAGGGCATTGAAAAGAGTTTATCTTGGATTGAATTATTTACAAGTTTTACTAATTGTTAAACAACAAATTTTATCCATGTTATATTAACATCTTAAATGAGTGGTATGTAATCGATTTATTAATAAACGAAAATTAAAAAAAATATATATATATATACATGTTGAATAGAGGAACCTCCTCCTCTTCAAAGTCGGTTAAAAAACGAGTTCCAACGAAATGCCATGAAGTATGCGTTGTACGTATACCCTATAAAGAGGCAATGCAAAGAACTCTCCAGTAATTTAATTTTACTTCAACTAACAATAGTTCGAAGTCACTTTTATGAAGTTATTAGTGATTTGAAATACAAAGCACTGTGCTTTACAAAAGTGAACATAACGCAAGGAAATATACTTCAACATCTGTTGAACTTCAACGGTTAATGTAAATTATGTTAATGCAAATATGTAAATGACTAAATTATTCGCATTACCTGTTCCAAATTAAAAATTTTCTTTTGTATTTTTTTTTTTTTTCTTTTTTTTACTGCACGGCGCAACTCACACTCCGAAGAGCCATCACCCAAGCGTATCATAAAAGCGTGTACTTTCAGATTTACCCGTTTCGAGCCACTACACGAGCGTTAAACTGTTAATAAACGATTCGAGTGTCCACGATTCACGTTCTACTTGGTAGAAAGAAGAATTCAACAATTTCACTGTTCGACGCGCGTGAAACCCGAACATTTCTCTTTTACGACCAGGAAATCAACGGAGATTTTCGATAATCTCGTTACGAGCGAAGGAAACGAGAGGACAAGGAAAAAAGGAATCGTCACTTTTTGCGCGCGCGCGCGCGCGACCGGGAGTATAAAATCACGCCGAAATGGCCATTCGTTGAGCAATCGTTTCGATCGCATTACGACATTCTACAATGGTACCGTGTAATTTCACTTTCGCCAGGAGATCGCAATTGCACAATTTTCGTCGCGCCAGACGAGACATTCGGGCGGACCTAGAAAGCGTCTAGGAAATGCTAATTTACCGGAGTTACTGGTCTTGGTATTACGTGCGCGAGACCTCGCCGAGTATATTTGCCGATGCGATGGATCTCGCGCAACGTTGGTAGACCCGTTTTACCGTCGATCGTTGACAGTGTTACATTTGTTAGAAGCTCTGTGCTTAGGGCTCAGGAGTTTTGAGGATTTAAGGAGAAAAGCCATCTTGAACGCGTTAAAGGGACAGCTATATTCAACAATTCTTTTCTTTTTTTTGTCAACAATTGATTTAATATAAGATTTGTTTGCTGAGATTTATTATACAGGGTGTATACATGCTAAAGTGTGACAGACGCATATTTCAATAACCATCGATATCACGAAAATATCGTTTACTATCTCATGATCCTCCCAAAAATATATACAGTAGTTCCATTTAAAGAACGAAACTTCACCGTCATATCTTTGCAATTAATAACGTACGAAAAATTTCGTTAACGCCACGATATAGAGCCCATTGTGAGCCCAGCTTCGGAATTGTAATATTTTCGTCAGTCCTCTGTATTAGAAACATACGCGCGTTGAGATAATTTTAATTTTTATATTTGAAACTCGTACGTCGAATGAATAAATTACAAATATAAAAAAAAGTTTCATCCTGTCGTGTCTTGTATGGTGATATTTTTTGATCTAATTTTAATCTAATTTTCAAGGACGAGTATATACGCCCTCGACAGCGAAGGGGTTAATTCATTCATGCGCGAGATTCGTGAAAGAATTTACTTGCACCATGAATATTTGTGTTACAGCGGTCACGGAACGAGGATGAGCAATTACGAAGATCGCAGAAAACCGCGGACAGGTGCTTCGAAGAAGCCGAGGACTGCGTTCATCATAGGAAATGACCATGACGAGCGTGGCTGTCGCCCCGGGTAGCCTCGGCGCACCTCCATCTATGCTCACCCCAAAGATGTATCATCTACAGCAGGGGTTAAGTTCAACATCGGCCTCACCCAGTCCTGAAAAAGTAAGAATCATTGTCAACAACCGATACGATCCATTATACAGGCGTTTCCAGAAGGGGCTTCAATGTTTTTTAATAAAACAGTAATGGCATGTAATATAATCAATTTTGTTGTTTTAATTACTTTATTTAAGGTCACGTCAACTACGAGGCTATAAGTGACCACGTCAATGATTAAAATTTAATTATAATTTATTTAACGTGCTATATTTCATCGACACGTTGGCTGCCGAGCTAAAACTCGTGAAAATTTCTATACGCTTAAAATTTTGTCTCGAGACTATCGTAAATTAGATAATTCAACATCTCTCTTTAACGTCCTTATTATTTTTATTCTTTGCTGCCAATTACCTTTCACCTTTCTGATGCGTGGTTCCCGATTCAATTTCGTATCAAAGATTAATCCTTACAATTTTTCTGTTGTAACTCCATGTTTATCTGCTGGTTGTTTAAATTGAAATTTTATGAAACCCATTTATACGATAAATAACGTATCATTTGTGCAACTAAAAGCGCGCATCTTGAATTTACGAACCGAGAACAGAACCAAGGTCATGTATTCATTTCGATGGAAACCGTATAGAGAAAGTTCGCACAGCCGGATTAATAATTATGATTCGTGACCTACCGCTTATGTAACGGTATAGAATACGTATAATAACAGCACGTAAGTTTCCATTGCTGGTCTCGTGTATCATTCGGTTCTTGTTCGTGTTGTTCGCCAATTCCTTTGAGTTTGAACAGAAAGAAACATAAATGAGGTAGGTCAAAGCGATTTTATATACACAATGATGCACACTAATTTTTCAGCCAATTTGCAATCCCCTTTTAATAAATATTTTAATAGATAACATTTATAATTTCTTCAATCTGAAGAAAGATGAAAGAAATCTCACTATGAGATTTTTTCTTACTTTTTTTTTAATAATTTATAATACCGGTATCCGTAATTTTATTTGTCGAAGGAAACGAATGTACAAGATGATCCAAAAAGATGGTCGACCAATGTGAAGGCATATCGGTACTTACAGAAAGAGAATGTCTGGTTTCCAGCAAAACGTCTAATTAACACAAGTATGCAAATCAAACCTGTTAGAATACTTTGAAATTTCCTGTTCCAGTGCTACGGGTGAATTATTATATTTATTATTATTTATAATCCTTCGTTAACTAAAGGTTGCCGTTGATTTATGTATTTATGCATTTAATTGGTAATTACGTATTTAAAACAGTACTAAACGATTATATGATTACAAGGTTCGTGACTATCCCTTTCAAGATTCCTCTCCAAGCTTGTGTTAAGTATAGATGTGTTGATCATTGCTGAACCGCGGATCTTTACGTATTTACACGAAATTTGAATGTGCAAGATATTCCACATAAGCACGATAAATAACATATGCGATATACTATTGCAATGTACTATTGCATATGTTTTTAAACATATATATGCAAAATAAATAATGTATTTTTATAGTACTCTAATTTCAAAACAAATTTCTGTCTAGATCCGCAGTCTACTTATTATTATAGTTGTAACATTTTCAAAAATACCAATGACTGAGATTACATTTACGAAATTAACAAAAATAATTCTCAAAATTAATATCTCTGTTCCATTCTGACATCTTTTTTCTTATCTTTACTATTAAATCCTGCCGTCCGTATCTTAGTTTTATATAGCGCGTCTAAAAAATGTTGGAGGTCCTTAAAAGGGGTTTCAAATCATCCCCCGAACCACCCCTTACAAGGACCTCCAACATTTTTGGGGCACCCTGTATAACCATGTGTGGTCCCAATTCTTTTATACTTCTATTATTTTTTAGGGCGACTAAGGCCGCCAGTTTTATAGTCAAATTTAATACTCTTCCGACGTAGAGACGCGAGTTAGAAACAAACACTGTTATCGCAGCCTTAAGGTGATTCTGTATCGAAACCCTGAAACGAGAAACGCTCGAACAAGGACAAACCAACTCTTCGGATGATGTAAGACCACTCGCGTACTACATATGCCATTTAATTCGTCCAACTCTGTCACAAAGACTGGCTCCGGTTTTGCCTTAAAACCTGACCTCGTTGACGACACCGAATACTCGCTGGTCGCGTCTTTTGCACACCGGGGTCGAGCCTAGATGAACGCTACCTTATGTCTCAGTCCTTCTGCTAAACCTCGTAGCGTCGGATACCACGGGTCGAGTGCTTTTTATAGTTTTCACCGTGATAGATTTCGCGTTTTCCTTGTTTGTGATCGCGATTCGCGAAGCAATCGAATTAATCGCGTCCGCCGATTCGGTTGAATCTTGATCGCCGCGAAAATTTATATTTCTACAGATGCGGATAGAGCATTGAAATTTAAACGAAAACATCTCTTATATTCTAAAGAAGGTAACATGTATTTTACTGTTGATGTTTCATATACAGGGTGTCCCAAAAATGTTGGAGGTCCTTGAAAGGGGTGGTTCGGGAGGTGGTTTGAAGCAACTTTTTCCTTTGCAAAAATGTCGGATGGGGCTTCGTTAAGTAGATATTAATAAAAAAAACCCGACCAATCAGAGCGCGCGGATACCGTTGGATCCCTACAGTTACATGATAAGACAGGAATGACGCGGCTCTAGGTATACATATACAGGGTGTCTCAAAAATGTTGTAACACCTTGAAAGAGGTGGTTGGGGAGGTGATTTGAAACAACTTTTTCCTTAGCGAAAATGTTGTCCGAGGCTTCGTTGAGGAGATATGAACGAAAAACACTGACCAATCAGAGCGCGCGTATACCGTTGGAGCGGCCGCGGTAGCGAAGGGTACGCGCTGAGCGGCCGCGTCAATATCCTTCGATGCACGTCGAGTCACTTGTTCGCGTACGAGAGCGGCTACCTAGCGCGTAGCCATCGCTACCGCGGCCGCTCCATCGGTATCCGCGCGCTCCGATTGGTCAGTGTTTTCCGTTAATATCTCCTCAACGAAGCCTCGGACAACAATTTCGCTAAGGAAAAAGTTGTTTCAAATCACTCCCTGAACCACCCTTTTCAAGGACCTCCAACATTTTTGGGACACCCTGTATATCAGTCACAGCTGAACAAACATTTTATAGTTAGAAATGCACAAATTGTTACACATACAAATATAACATGCTATTAACATAGTAAAGCTACAAATATAATAAAATATAAAATAATTATTCTAAGAAACTATATTTTTACCTACACGCAGCGTACTCCAAAACTCTCCAACTCTGTTCATATTTCAAATTACATTATTTCTATGCACCGAATGGCTATATAAAATATGGAAACAAAAAGTAATTAATTTTTAATACACGATATCTGAAGTCCTGTTCAGTGGAATTTAAAGCATCTTATTTTTAAAAAAGTAAATAACATGGAAAATAGGTTAGACGATCGAAGGATAGTCAGAGGATAACGAAACTGTTTGAATATTTAACGTATATTTGCGGTACTTTGATCGCGTTATGATTTCTCACTATGAGGAAACGCGGCAATTAACCTTCTCGTGGGATATCAATTCTTTGAAGAGACTTTCCTTGCGTATAAACGGTAGCACGATATTAATGGCAATATTTAATAGGGTAATTGAGTGATTAAGCTACAATCCAGTGACAATAAAAATCCTAATTGGCTACAATGTATCTAATCTTGAGAAAACGTATGTCAGTTTAGAAAGTTCGACGTTTCAAGCGATGAACGTTGCGTTTCGTCCCATGCGTTATTTATTAGTAAATAAATACGATAAAAAGTAAGGAAATAAACCTCAATCTTATCATGAATGATTTTATTATACCGACTTTCTAAATATCTTCTCATAATCAGATGTTATTTTAAATACTCTAATCTCTCAATCTATATTTTCGGTTGATGATGTAATGTCGTTAATTCAATGTTTCATATAGATACAAATTCAAGCATGAAAATTCTGAAAACTAAATAACTAAATTTTTAAAACTTGTTTAAACGCCTAGAAAAGCGGTATTTTCGCGAAGAAAATATAAAGGAGAAAGTAAACAGAAAAGAGATTGAAAAATTCTACATCGGGATAGGTTTCCTAAATAGATACCAATCTGGTAGATTTCTGTGCTACTTCTACCGCAGAAGTAAATTGTTTAACTCGTCATCAAAGTTGTTGTTTTGACGCTGCACCCTGTACTTTCACTTTATAAATTTCAATATGTTATCAATAAACATTGGATTTTTAGACATTTACAGGAAATTTGAATACGCTAGAAACTACAAAATGCACACAGTATGCGATAATATAAAAATAAAACATTGATAGTAAAGTTTGTATCATAATATCTGCCGAGTATCAAAGAGCCCGTAATCGTTTATAATAATAATGACATAAACATTACCCAATATCGTTCTGAAATCTGATAAAATTCAAAGAATCGTGGAAAAAAAAGCAATCAACGTAATATTATCTCGCTATTTCATTTCGTAACAGTATTACGATCAATCGTGGACTCCGATTTTTGTGTGTCTATAATTGAGCAATCTAGTAATCGAATAATTTCTGTTGATTTGAACGATCTAACAATCACTTAATCGTTTGAACATATAGATTTATTTTATTATTATTTAGCTGTCACAAACTGAAGACCGAGAGAAACTTTCATCTATGAGGTCCATAAATACTTCTGCATTACGACTACTTTCTTCAGATTATGAAGGTTTATATAATGAATTCGCAATACCTGGATTTACTTTAACGCGAATACCTTTCGCACACTATCGGATGCTACCAACACGGTAGTAACAGACTTCGCATGTAACCGGTTTTCCGTTTGGCCCACATTGCTATGCCGCGAATAGGATTGTCAAGACATTGTGTCCTAGAAGTACATACTCACTTGTCATTCAATTAAGAAAACACGGTTTTCTAAATGTTTCTTAAGGTGGGAAACTATGTACATTAGGAGGTCAAATATTACAGGGGTTCGATTCAGGACGCTGAAAATTAAGTATTTCTTTACGAACATTTTACAAATAATATGGTGAGCGGTCTTTACGAAACTTACAGGTTTTTTTTATTGGCCCTTTCGCCGATAACAAACAATTTTTTTTCTTTCACGCATATACGATAATTAATATTTAAGAAATATATTCTTACGATAATAAAATTTAAGAATACGTATCACAAAAGAAAAACGAATTCTTTGACCGAAAAAGAACGATTCCCCTTAACTTATAATAAGTGCTTCCCCAACCGTATAAAGAACCATTTCTTTGGTAATGAATTAAGTATCTTCATGCGTACCTAAATCTCTTCACTCTTAATAAGCACCTTAATAGCCGTACTTGTGGAATCTAGAAACGAGAGTAGAATAGCTTTGGGATACATAATTTACCTTACCAGCAGATTTCACTTAATTAACGCATACCTTGACCCTAAAATATTTATAACAGACGGTTAGCAATTGCACATGCTTTTGCTTGATTCTGAATTTACAATAAATTTATTTACAGCAGGCAAAAAATGTCCACCATTTAAAGTTCCATCCTTACATTATATTGTACAAAGATTATTTAGTTGGTTTTTCCTATGTTATTTCGACACATAATTATTAAATTTGATGCCAGTAAAAGTTCCCATTCGCGTATTAGTTGACCATCTCTCCCAATAACTTTATTCTTATTGTCGTCTTTATTATATTAAACGATTGAAACTACGGTTCGTTTTACATATCCTGGATATGTAGATCATCGTCGGGTCTGCTTAATTAATTCATGATCTAGAAATCGAAGAAACAAATAAGGTAAAAACTAACACGTACGACTGATAGAGGAAAAGAAGCAGAAAGGAACAAAAAGGGAGAGTTAAACGATAAAAAATAAACAAGAAGCGTACGTAGAACGATGAACTAAAGTTATATACGTACCTTAGGGTGGATCTTATTTTAATGATTTTTGAAATCTACCTTACGCATCTCCTAAATACGTTGCAAATACATAAACCAAAGTTCATGTAAAATTCGAGCACTTCGTTTTAACATTAACACGTGGCCCAAGCCTTCGAAAGTTTTAAATGGAAAATACATACATGTACAAAGATACAGTATATATTTGAAAGTGGTAATCGTTTAGGAGGAATTAACGAAGGAATGTTCAACTATAGAACAAAAACTTCTCCTAGTTTGGATTATTGAGAATTTGTTTAATACTAAAACACGGAAGATGTGTATCAAGCGTTAATGAAACTTTCTTTTAAATTTCCTCTTTTTTTTTAGTAGAATTCAGTGCTAAAAACAAAATAAGTCATAATGATAGTAAATTCGATAAATATAAAGAAAGTCAAACTAAACGGAAATAATTTGTCACGTCACATATGCAGCATTATAACCGAGGATTTCTTAACGATTTACTACTCATTCTGGCACTATCTCGTGACGCCTTCAACGCTTTCGAAATGTATTATACATATCGAAGGAGTTTTAATGATTCTTTTCTCTGGCCTACGACCATCTAATTACGAATACGTTTAACGTGATAAATCGAAATAAATCTAGAAAGAAAATCTTCTTTAGATCAAATGACAGATACGATTATTGTTCTGCTAGCGGTTTCTGTGTAATAAGCGCTCATCGAATTCGTTAAAATGGGACACTGGAATGGGCATTATGATAGAGGAAAGTAATAAGTTATTACTGCATCTGAAAGACCGATAATCCACCTATGCAAAAGATGCTAACAATTTTCTAACGAACTATCGGCTCGAGGTAATGACGTAGGAAAAAAGAAATTACGTTCGATACTTTCCAGGAAAATATCTTGAGCGCCATGTTACGAGTCTATAGAAATCTCAGTTATTTGCCGATAACCACGAAATAGAAAGGTGAAAATATTGAGGAGGTAGACGGGGAGATTTGATCATATACTCGCGACAGATTTCATTAGCTTTTCTAAGGCAAACTTCGTATTTGTACTCGGTCGTTAAGTGTTATTATAAATGTTGCAAATGTTAAATATTCAAACATTTTAAGCCTTTACTATCAACATCTAATATTTTTGTTTATACTGTTAATTGTTTAATCGATAGTACAATACGTGGCCTATATATTACTCGTACACGTTACGAGACAAAACTTGCATTTGCACCAAGAGGGAAGTCCCTCAGAGGATGAAGCGCAAAAATCGAAATTGCTCTTATACGATAGCGCGTAATTAGCGGATAAATCCTGCATGTTTTTCTGTCAATATTGCTTATCATTAATATGTGGGGGGCTTACTGGCAGCCTACACAATTTAATAAATTTAAATAAATTTTGTTTGTATCAAACGGAGCGAGCGCAAAATTTTGTTCTTACGGATTCGAAGAGCGCATAAATAGTGCATTATTATGGAATCTTTTTCTCAAATTTTATTTAAATGGGAGGGTTAGCTAGACAGACGTCTATAAACACTGCTAACAATGAATGGCGAACGTACAGACCCTGCATAAGAAGGATGTAATTTTGATTATCCTCTTTTCACCTGAGTCCAAATAAATAAACACTCTGTAGCTTTCGGTATCGAAAATCTCCTAAATTCTTTCGGAAATCCCCATGTTTTAACGATTTTCACAACGTATTCATTTCAATCTTTACGATACATTAGTAGATGTCCGATAAGTTATTAGCGGTAGCGTAGATCTTATCCCAAGCTTGTGTCAATCGGTGAAATCATCGCTCACGGGCTTATGAAAAGATGAGGCTAAGCATCCGGTAAGAAAAACGTTGAACCGCACAAGCGGGCCCACGAGTGGAAGTCTCGGTTCGCAAATTGCGGTTTCGTCTGAATGCAGGCTGAGAGGATTGCGTAACTGTAGACCCGCGTTGGCATAGACGCTTACAAGTATGATGATGCATCTATGGTGCATCCGCCGTGACCCCGGTGCATGCGCGTGCACCCATGTCGCTCACGTATAAGATTGTATTACGATAACACCCATATTCACCTGTCTTCGATTGCATACACCCGTGTCTCGGTGTTCAGGTGGGTTCCATCGATTCCCGCGAGACGATTCCGTAGATCTCGTTGCACTTGCCGATTTTCTTTCTTCGCGTGATTTTGAAAGCGAACGTCGTCATTTCGTTTTCTTTCATTTCGTCATTTCTTAAGACGCTGTAAGAAGAATTCCGACAGACGGTTAGGTGTTCCGTGGAATAGGTGGAAGGGTGATTCGTGCGATACCACCTTTTGTTGTGCTTCTTTCTTCCTATTTGTGTAATAGATAATGGATCAAGAATAATGAAATACTAATTTTATTAATTAAAAGTTTTGATTTTATTTACAAGTGTCACGAGTAAGACGCGATCTTTTCTCTATGAGGAGCTGGTCAGAACTAACAGACAAACGTTATAAGTAAAAAGTAGAAAGAATTTTTAAGGAAACTCATTAAGAACGTATTTGTTTGAATTTACTGTAAAAGAAATGACATTACTCTTCGGTCTCCCTGATGCATGCTAATGTAGAGAATCCTTTTTTAATTTATAATCTATTTCCAAATAGACCAGTAAATGAAATGTTAAAAGTAGAATTTGACGATCGTGCGAATATGTTGCAAATAAAATAGCTGCGTTAAACTAATTTATTAGATTAAATTGTGTATTTTGTAATGTAAATAAAATTTTTGAACGCCCAATAACATAGGTTGTTCATATTCACATAAAAACTGAATCAATAATATTGATATTTTTATACTACGTAATTCTTGGCTTTAGTTCTATAAATTTGTAAGATTATTTTATAGAAGGTTTCTTTTCGTTCGACATTCCCCTACCGAACGACGGTTTTCACCGATCGCGAACGTGTTAAGTAGTGCATACACTTTACGTGGTAGGAGAGCGTAGTTTTGTCGATCATGCACACACTGCTCTGTAATTTCTATCTTTACGACTATCGCGTAGAAATTCGAACGTGTAATTTTCCATCACTCGATACTCATCATTGATTCCGGGTATATTATTAGACCGTCGTACATAGAGCTTGAACAAAGAACATAAATCGTCAGTTAATAGCAGTGCCTATGCAATTAATGTCTGAATGCATTAATAACTTTTAAATATTGCCTCTTAGAATTTCAACGTCTAATCGAATATCAACACTAGTTTAAGAACGTTAAAAATTGATTATTGCGGTACAAATAACTCGTTATATTGTACAAGTACTTATTATTATATTTACGAGTAAACTCGTGCTGAGGAATACTGTCGAAAGAAATTTATACATCTACAGAATTTAATTTTTCTCCTTGAATTATTACGCTGAAATTAATCATCGTATGTTGTTTCTTTTTCTTTAAGACAACAGCAACAGAATCAGACCACTACAAAATTTCAGGAAAAAGGTCTTTTAAATTTTCAATTTTAATCCCCGAAACTAAACGTCGTATGAATAAATTGTAAATATAAAAAAGTTTCGTTTTGTCATTCTCTATAAGGCAATATTTTTCTTTTAATTGGATCATCGACTGTTGTTTCTTTTTCTTTAAGACAACAGCAACAGAATCAGACCACTAGAATCAGACCAATTTCAGGAAACCGGTCTTTCAAGTTTTTAATTTTTATTTTCGAAACTAAACGTCCCACGAATAAACCATAATCGTAAAAAAGTTCCGTCTTATCATCCTCCACAAGCTGATATTTATTTTTTTTTTTAAATTCACACCTCTACACCTCTTAAAATTTCCAGCAAAAATCGTAGTTCAGTCCAGTCAAAGGGTAGATTGGATGGAGTCCCAACTATTTTACCGAATCGACTAACGATATAGCATCGTTGCGTAGTTTTAGATCGGTTACTTGGTCAGTTTTTCCTAAGGTAGAGATGACGCGTGCAGTTTTAGCGGTGTCGTTTCTGACTGAAATATACAATTTTCTCGCAGAATCCTATTACCTGATTTCTGTTCACGTCACAAGCGCAAATTGACTGTATTATTGCCGACGCGTTACGAAAAACCAGTCACATTCTAAATATAGTATCGCGAACGTAATCGCGGAGGATTTAATCGTCAGATTATTTCAAGGGAACGAATCGAAAGATGGTTTACCAGATTCCGTCGCGTGTACCGGTCGACTGAAAATTACAAAATTTTCTTTATCGCTTCCTTCGATTGGGAAATCGTGGCGTGCACGCGAAGCGAATAAAACGTTCGAGGAAAAAGAAAAGGAAGAAAAAACGAACATTAAAAAAAAAGGAACTGCGCTTTCAAAGTCGCGAGAAGGTGCAATCCGTTTAATGCCGAACGCACGGGAGGAAAAGGAAACGAATCGGTACGGGAAGAGTACACCGGTTCTTGCGAAAAAGGAAAGAGAAGGATATACGTTAAGCGTGGAAAAAAGAGAGGAGAAGTCACGCGAATAGAAGATCCCGATCTCTCGGGGTCATCTTGATCTCCGAGCCTTGGCCACTGGGGGGAAAGTGGACTTTTGCCTTTTATGTCATACGTGGTCGACTTTTGATTCCCTCCTTCGCTTCGGCCATGTTCGATAGTCACGATTTTCTAAGACACCGTTTTACTCATTGGCCGCCAGGCCGATTAAACTTTTCCTGGCTTGCCTGTTCAGGTTTCTCCGTGATTTACACTTTTAACCCCTTTGCGACCGCGACTAGACGCAGCGATTTTAAAAGGTTTTCTAAACGAGACTTTTCAAATTTTATGATTTATTCAAACATTATGGAATATAATCGGATTCAATATCATTTATATAGTACATTTACGTACAGTCTGTTCGAGAGGAGCGTGTAAATATCGTTAGAGGAGAAACTCGAACGCGACGAGACAGCAGGCTCATCCCTCCTTGATGCTTTGTTTACGAAGTTATAGTTATCGTTAAACCTTGATCATAGAACAGCATGTTTCATCGTCAAAAAAAGAAAACTCGCTTGGGCGAAAGAAGGACAATGTAATTTTTTAGGACGAAGCTTCCTTTTGGGCTTGTTTTTCTATTACGAAGCAGCTATCTCGACAGATTTGGTTAATACGGAGGCCTTTGTCTCAAGACTATGCTATTAAATTAGTGGAAAGCATGCCCCGGAGATGTCAGGCTATTTATATACCACCTCCTGAAGGTGAGAGTGGGAATAATTTCAAAATCTTCAACGGGAGACCTTTTTTCTATAGCAAATCTTAGTTCTCCATTGATTTTATATTATTGGTGTAATTTCTTTCACAGACGTCGCTGAAATCGAAAGGACGTGGGCGTGGGGAGTCAATTATAGCGTTATTGAATAGCATTTTTAAAAATATTTATATATTAAATTAATATCAAATAATTTGAAATAAATATTAGATCGTTCGAATAATTTCATTCAAAGCGTGTTGTCATGTATTAAAAATTAATTTATAACTCGTTCCTTTTCATTTCCAGCACAATTATTTTTTCTTTCGTATTTATATGAAACAGTATCCATCCCGACTCAATCCATCCCGATCATAATAACGTTTCCGAGAAAGGCCACAGTCTTACTTTTACAACGACACAGGTAATTTATTTGACCCAATCTAGAAGTTGCATTTACTATTTCTAAATCTAACGCACTTGCAACTACTCGCGTTGCATCTAGAGGTCGAAAACCTTCGGCTAGTTTAAAGACATCGTGTCTTCACTCTGCAATTAAGATTATCTGTCTGCGGGTAGATTCTATTTCACTAATATCAACATTGGCTCACTAATTGTGTAAAAAGCATCAAGCATAATGCTAGTCATAACTGCGGTAATAGTTTTCATTCGTTGGTTACCGCGGAAATTGCAATGCCTGGTTCGTCGAGGAAACAGCAAACACGAGTTGCGACGACGTCGCGTCGTACAACCAAATGAATTACTTGCTTTCCGTTTTACCATTTTTAAGATGTCTCTTCTTATTTACGCGCAGCCACTTTGTAAGCGACCATAATGCGTAGAGCATACAAAGCAATCGACTATTAGTTTAGGATCTGTTTATACAAATTTTTTGGAATTGGAAATTTGTGGAATTTTAAAATGCAAGCTTATTTGCAATTCATGCTGCGCTGAATTACAATTATCTTTTTGTCGTTGGAAAATGTTTAATACGTACTAGAAAGAGGTGTAATTTAATTTTGCAAAGGTTGTGAAATTGTTGATCCTAAACATAATTTTATTTGCAACTCTACTTGCAGCATATAAACTTTACACT
>NC_071976.1:33496848-33510539 GCF_026283585.1 Hylaeus volcanicus | reverse complement strand
ATTTTATTTGCAACTCTACTTGCAGCATATAAACTTTACACTTTGGTGTTCTCAATTTTCAATTAATTATCTATTGAAAACTTCGTAGAATTTATTTGAAAACGTATTTATAATTTTGCAAGGATTGTGAAATTATCATAACGGAAATATATTTTCTACACAAAATGCATCTAGGATTACGAACATTTTTGCTTTACTGACCTCTATCAGAAAATTGAAATATATATATATAGAAAGATGTAAGACTAAATTCGGAGAAGTGATGCTTATTGCAATACTTGTGGCACTCGATGCTTTTGTCCACTGTGTACGTATAAATAACGGTCCAAGATTTCGAACCATTATCAGAAATAGTGCTCTTTTAACAAAATTCCAAAGGTGTCCTAGATTTTGCGTGCCCGTATTAAAGAATACCTCTTCAAAAAAAGAAAAAGTACTCGTTAATGAGACCTGTTACGTTCACTGGATGAATTGGACGGAGTACAGACAAAAGCAAATGCAAAACAGGTCGATCCGCGTCGCTTAGATGTATCCGTTAGTTGTGCAGATTTCACCAACCGGGAAAAATCGGTCGAAATGTCACTGGACTAAAACCTGTACCGTTCGTCTGAAATTTTGTCGGCCACGCCCGTTCTCTCGTCGCACCTGCAATATGTGAGCACTTCCTACGATCAGTTGGCGAACACCTATCTATACATACACACGTACGCGACCCGCTTATCGCGCCCCGTACGTTTAGCTTTCTTGCTGTTTTTCGAGCAACCGGCCGAGCGTATAGGCCGCTCCTCTTACGTGAGGTTCTGGAACGAGACTTTTACGAAAGTTCAGCATCGACGAGAAAGTAAAGCATATCGAGTCTGCCCTCGGGCCACCTATCTGCTCCATTTCCCGACCTCGCGCGCTGCAGGATGTCATATCGCTGTCCGACCGACTGTATCCGCCTCTAAAATGCAAATTAACGTCATTTTTCTATCGCATATTCATCTTTATGCCGATTTTCTTCGTTGTTCAAGGATGAATCTGGGAATCGACCCCTTTCAGCCACGATGAAGGAAGCAATTTGTCGACGATCGTTCCGTGCCACACACTTTAACATTATCCATGCCGCGTGGTACTTACCACGTTCGAATCATTTGAAATTTTCGCCGTGAGAGAGAAATTTTTTGTTAACATATTTAGTGCCACGCGAATTTTTAAGGAAATCCTCGTCAGAAGCGCTGGTATTGCGGTGTATAAATGCATTAATGATACATCCGGTAATAAATAAAGATTAAGTACATTTTAAATAAATCTTCAGTAATTACTTAAAACAGTGTAAATCGTTTGGTTTTATATCATACTATACACTGTCAGTCACCGGCAACTGTCGCGGCCTGAACGAAAAGTTAACATCAGTCACCGGTGACTGACGTGGCACTTAACGTGTCAAGGAATTATTAAAAAGGGAAATTTATTAAAAGCAATGAAAAGTTCAAGTAGGGTATTCGATTGAATACATATTAATCTGTAAAAACAAAATTTTTTTTATATGTTTTTCTTACATCTATAGTTTAGAAGCCAACAGATTTAAAAAAAAAATGCTTCCTGTAGTATTTTATTTTTCATAAAAACTTATTATTTTTATCAAAAAGCTTTTTTGAAAGTTTAGAACGGGTGCAATTTCCTGTATAGTTCTCGACACTATTTTGTATACATTCGCATAACATACCCCTCACCTTTTATTCTGTTTCGGTTGAAAATAACAAGTAACAAATTCATTTTCATTAATCATTTGCATTAAGTTAATATTACTTATTCGAAAAAAAATTAGTTTACTGTTGAAATAGAATGAATCATTTTCGACAAGATCCATGCATATTGGCCAATGTGTTCATATAAATTTTTCTGCTTAGTAACGAACAACGTAACGTGTATTTACAGTCAGTCCCATAAATATTCGTACCATCTGTGTCTATTACAAGAGGTCGCCTGAATTAAATATAGGTTTGATGTTTCCAAATAAATGTTTCATAATAAATAAATATAAACATTATACATGTATATCTTCATTATGAAAGATATATTTAGAAACATCAAACCTATCGTTTCATTTAGACTATTTCCAATAGACGTTGAAGCTACGAGTATTTATGGGACTGACTGTATGTAAATTAAATTTCAATTTTTTCAAAACGTAAAAAATGTTGAAAATGTATTTAAGTAATCGTATATTCTATTCTGCTTTAGGATTTCGCGAAATATTTACGCATTCGTTAGGAGGGGTTCTCGAGAAGGTGGAAGTTTGAGAAACGCTGCAATTTGTGTATCAACAGCATAAAATATTTATGCGACGCGTGATGAATTATTTGCTAACGCGTTATGAGAAATATGACGAGATTACCGTGAAATTAATTAACTTTTCACTCAGACGATTCATCTTCGTAGAATTTATCAATGTTACGATACCAATGATTTTCATTGGGTATCGAGGTAAATGTTTCACCACGGTTCATGGAGCTTGTTTGGACGGCAGGTGTAAGTGCTTGCATCGGCGAGCCAAGACAAATTACATGCAGCTGCGGCTATTAAGAGTCCCGAGGATGTCATTCGGTTCTTACCCAACGAAAGGAAATTACGTGCACGAACCGACACGTCGCGACGTGTCGCTCTGTATTTTTCCACTTATTACAAAACGTAATCGCATCTCGTACCTACACTCGTCAAATAATTTTTATATTATTAAATCATTCTTGACCCAAAATCACCTATTAATTCATTTACGAAGTTGTCATTCTGTTTTGTGTGCGAGGAATGCTGCAATACATTATCCACGTGAGAAAATGGCGTGCGTTAATTAATTTACCTACATTAAAGTAAACCAAAAGAAATAATGAAAACTAAACTGATACACGAATGCAGGATACGGAGGAATGCAGGACAAATTATACGGAAGCGAAGTAGTTCTTTACTTTAAACAGAAACTTTTAGTGTCAGCCAAAAGAATTGTATCCACGCGAAGAATAGAAAAACCAAGTTTATGTAATTTAGAAAAAAAATGTGAAGATAAATGTACGAATGATATTTATGAAATTCCAAAAGATGCATATTATGAAATAATGGGAGAATAAATTAACGCTAAATTTATTGCAATATTTCTACTAATTGAAAATCCTATAAATAATGATTATTTAATATCGTTAGGGAAGATATGAAAGTAAGTTATTTTATAGATAATATTGAAACGAAACGTGGTTTGGTCATACTTTGTTCCAGTACACAGCATGAAGCTTAACAAAATTATCAACAACTCATTTCTAACAAAATTACTAGTATCGTAACGGTACCGAAACAACTAGCATTTTTGGATTCTACTCGCCGAAATCTACAGGATTATGTAAAAAAAAACAAAACATAACAATTTTTGGTCCCCCAAAGTTCAGCCAAATCTAAATCAATTCGAATATAAGCCATCAGAGAACAATTTGAAAGTTAGCTTACTATATCTCTTTACATGATGAACTATAATTATTGTGTTCATAATCAACCTTCAATTTGCAAGGTTTGAGAACTCTGTTCTCGCTTATCGACACAACCATTAATTTTCTATAGTTCTTGAAGACACGAAGGAATGCACATAATTTCACGTATTTTCTTTGAACACTGCAAATCCCATCTAACCTTCGAGCACGCACAAACCGCGCGTAAATCCCACCTTGATGATTTTTTCTTTTCTAGAAACAATGGTCACGAGACGATTCGTGAGTTTCCTGGTTTCAATTAAGCTTTCGCTTTCCAAGTAACTCTCGTGCCAATTATACTTGTGTATTGCCTCCCGTCCGTGTAAAATATACCTATACATAATTCGTTACTCCAAATTATTGTACTTGAACGTTTCTCTTCGATATTTGTTTATTATCGAACAACCAAAGTAGTAGAACAATTGACTTCGAAAATGTGTAGTAAACAAATATTTTTAAACAATAAATATCACGTAGTGTACCAATAAATGGACATGTAGATTGCATATTTGTGTATAAATAATTTGATTTCATTAAGTATTTAACAATAAAAAGAATCACATTAATAAAAATGCTATACAATATGTTTTTAGTAACGGTTAAATATTTATCATTATTATAGCAATCGAAGAGTTACAAATAGCACGTAAGAATTCTTATATAATCAAATTTATTTAACGACACCATTCTAAAATACTAAATATTCGTTTCATATTTCACCAAATATCGATCTACCAATTAACTGACGCGCGCTGATTAACTTGGCATTAAAGTCTCCGGGGAAAATCGATAAAACTACAGTTTAATTGTCGGAATGTTAACAGCACTTTTTTTTGTATATCAGAGATAAGATTTTTCTGCAGAGGAAACCTGTTAGCGAACGTCTATAATTTTACGATAGAATGCTGTTATTTTTAAAAGGTAATTTTCTTCTCAAGGAGGGATATAACGTTGTAACTCGACATGAAAACCAGAAGAACCAGGCGAACGCCAGTTTCAATTTTTTTTCAGTCTCTTTTCCTCAATTTTTCGCAGCTTTTTATCACAAATTCCTTACAATTTAGGTTATCTTACACTACAATGAACATTATCCATACTAATATGTAATTAGCTTTCGTTTGTTTCGTATTGTGACGCTGTTCTCTGTATCAAACACAATATTACCTGTTATCAGTATTTTTATATTAGGTCTACCGGAAAGTTCTGTCCATTTCTAGTTAAATAATCGAGATAAAAATTTGAAATTTTTAGGGCATGTTCCTATTATTATACGTAATAATAACTCTGCCTTTCGAACCGAAATTTCGAAATTTCATCAATTTCTACCGGAGTTATAAAAAGAAGTAAACGATTGAAAAAATTCCATGTATTTTCCATTTAAACCTTTCGATGTTTCGGGGCACGTGTTGTTGTTGAACTTAAGCGCTCAAATTTTGCAGGAATTTTTGTTTATGTATTCGCAAGGTAGTTGGGGGGGTGTGTAACTTAAATTTAAAAAATCGTTCAAACAAGAAGCACCCTACTGTATACCGAAGAAATCCAAACCGAAGGTCGAAACGTGTATCGAAAATAAAGTTTATTTGTTTCGACTGTATTTTCTATATATAGACTTTTTATAGCTCGATGCAGGGACGAGATTCTCATTTTTCGTGTAAAAAGAATCGTTCGTCCACTTAATCCAGACCTAGCCTCAGACCAGGCAAACCGCAGTTCATGTACCATCCTTTCTCCTTTCTTGAATTTTTTACAGTTTTCTATAAATAGACTGTTTATAGCTTGACGCAGAATCGACATTCTTCTTTTCGCATAAGAAAAGAAATGTTTGTCCGTTTCGGACATCCTTGTCCTTTCGCGGTTTCTCCCTTCTTTCGAAACTCACGGCCAGGCTAAAACGAGCTGGTCCCACCGATCGCTGCAGTTTCACCAGGGGAAAACAAATTTAAAATGCGATCTCGAACGATTCCTGCCGCCGTTTACTTTCGCTGGAACCTGTTGTTCTTTCCTTTTCTTTTACTTCTTGCATCGCCTTTTTTTTTTTCCTTCTTATTCCTTTCCACCTTCGTGTCTTTCGCTGGGCTTCCAAGAGCACATAAAAACATTTTCAATGATAATTTTTTACGAGTACTTGTAATTCACAGTGTACGATCTACAGTCGGTCTCGTACGTGTTTCGTGTAATTCTGCGCTTTTCTATTATATCAGAGCTTGAACGAAGAACATAAAATTCCGACGCAATCGTAAGTTGATAGCAGCGCCTATGTAATTAATGTCTGAATGCATTAATCATTTTTAAATATTGCCTCTCAGAATTTCAACGTCTAACCGAGTATCAACGGTAATATAAGAACGCTACAAATTTATTATTGCGGTACAATGATGCTCTTTAAGATCAATATTTCGGACAAAGTTAAAACTGAATTCTTTTTTTTTTTTTTTGCTTTAATTGAATACACACAAACCGACACAATTTTTGTCTGTGTATCGATTTTCATACATACAGAGCTGCTGTCTCATTATATTATTGTATATTTTTTAATTATAAAAGGTAATTAAGACCATATTAATATGTTGCTTTAATATCAGTTGGAAAATGTTATTGGTCTTGTATAAACCACAACAATTTCCTCAAAATTGACTTTAACAAATAGGGTGTTACCGATGCTCGTTTTTAGGCGCCTTATAAAGACGTATACTACTGACAGCGTTGATTTCGCACATGAAAGAGTAACAACATAACACTTCGTTAAGCATTCCGTTTACCAAGTGAGGATATCCTGTCGAAATCGAAAGCTTCGCGTGCACGTTCTTCCTGTCGGATGATAATAATAACAACAGTAATTATACGTAACAAAGACTCGAACCGAATATTAATTGCACGTCTAAGTAAGGCGACTACATACTAAACGATTCGTATGCATGAAATACATGTGTAATAAGTTTGCACTTTCAACGAAGACATATTAATTGAAATAGAAACAAGTATTTCGTTTTGCGTAATAAATACCTTACAAGATGTGATCAATAGACTGCGGATTTTATGCATCTACGATGTATCGCATTCGAAAAAGAAACAATAAATATAAACGTATAAAAAATAGTGCACGCTGAATATATTCTACAATTAATGTATTAATATTATTCTTTTTTATTTTGTATAAGTACACGTAACTTTTGGTTATGTTTATCATGTGTTTAGTATATTTATATCACGAGTGCGTAAAATCCACGATCTAGTGATCGATTTCTCATATTTCGTCAATTCTATGGTATAATAATGTACGACGATATAAAATTAACGAAAAAAGGTTGTTTAACATGATTTAATATAAAGGAAATAGAAATTTAATATATCATTCAATATATTTTAATTTAAAGGAAACACAAATTATTTCATACTTTTCGGTGCAATTTTAATATTTATTCGATGTCGGTTACATTTTATTTCCAAAAATTATTTTGTTACACTTTTTTTAGTGGCAATCTATAATCGATAGGTTTCGTGCGATAACAATAGTTATGAGTAATATACAGGGTGTCTCAAAAATGTTGGAGCTCCTTGAAAGGGGTGATTCGAGGGACGATTCGAAACAACATTTTCCTTAAGGAAAAAAATTTCAACGTTTTTTAGACAAAAGGTTAATCGTGATCTTTTTAAAGATACGTTGTCGGATTAAAATAGAGTCACCAGTGACCAACGTGGTAATCTCTGTCTTAAAAAAAGCGCAAATCCATTCTGAATATAGGACCTCGCGCGAACGCACAGGCCACTCGGAGCGAAGCTATGTTAATTATCAACACATTATCGAAACGCACAATTTCCAATCGATGAATACTATTCGTTTCAGAATTACGACACGCTGAGCAAAGGAAAGAAATCGTGGAGCGTGCGTCTGGGTCTGTCGCGGCAGAATCAAAGCGGCGATGATCCTGGAAAAGGGTGGGGAACGATCAGCGGGAGCAGCGGGCTCTCTCGACAAATGATCTACGGCGATCCGTGGCTCTATGGCACGGTTCGATCATCGAGGGTTGGTCTCGAGCCACGAGGCTTCATGACACCACCGCCCCCGCCGCCCCCGGGAGCGCCGATACTGGTAGTATGTTCCTGTCCAGAATTTCTCAGCGGAACCACCCGGAAGTTCGGCAATTGCCGCAAGTGCGGTGGTCACCGATTGGCTGGCGTCCCTTTAGGCGGAACATGTCGGCTTCCGACGATTTCCTCGAGGTCGAGACCCAGTCTCGCGGGTGAGTCATCTTTTTTCCAATATTTTTATACAAACAGGATGGCTACGAATTGGAAAAATTCGGTATATCGAGAATTATTTGGGAATTTAATAGCGAGAAGTGAACATTTCGAAATTATCTAGGAATTTGATAGCTAGAACTGAAAATTTCGAAATTTTTTGATACTATCTTGAATTTATTTGAATCGTGAAACATTGTTTATTTTGGCTCGCATATATTCTCAACCTGGAATAATCAATAGCGGAACATAAATAATTTATTTTCTTGATTAATTAAAGATATAAAAGTAATGCAGCAGTTTTTATTTACTTAAATATACAATAAAACATAGTACGAGTTTAAAAATAAATCAACGTATAATTTCTCTACAAAGAATTTCTGAATATACCTCTCTGTTTGGTGCCGTTATTGTAGGAGTGAGAGGATTTAACTTCCACTGCACTTATTAAGAATTAAAATGTTTAGAAATGTTTAAAGAAAAGATATTTAAAGAAATGAAAAATGTTTAAAGAAAAGATATTTGCTGAAATACTGAATCGACTTATTGGAAAATCGATAGGAGTCCTGAGGACCTCGATAGACGATCCGTACGACCAGATGAGACGGAATCGGCTGGTCGAGCCGCGAACGAGAGCACGGAGCATTTCGCCGCATCGGCCGTTATCTCAGCGCGATTCTCGAAGCCAAAGCGTGGCGCGAAACGCGAAAGAACGAAAAGGCTCCGTCGAAAGTACTTGTTCGAGATCCGAATGGTTCGACAAGGAGGCAACTGGAAGCTACGAGGAGACGACGCGCAAACCACGACCGAACTTCGCTGTCGCGTCCACCGAAGAGTGGCTCGAGGAGGCACCGTCGTTGGCGAACTCCATCCGGACTCCGTCGTCTTTAACTACGCCCGGTAGGCTGGTACGGGTCCCGAAGAAAGTCAGAGGCACGGGTACGTTGACGAAAACACCGGAAACGGGTCAGGCGAAGATCGGCAACCAAGACGAGTGGAAAGATCGGCCATCGAGCGCGTTGGACTCGCGAAAGAGCATTCTGGAGTGCGACGTGAATCCTTATCTTTTGCTAAAGAAGCAGAAGGACGAGGACGATCTCAGCGACGACCTGTCGGACAACGCTCTCGAGCAGGACGAAGCCAGACCGCGGTCCAGTTTGTTCGATCCCTCGAAAGTGAAATCGATCGAGAGGATACCGAACAGAAGCGCCGTAGCGGCGATCGGCGGTCAGAGAATCAGGGTGTTCAGCGAACCGCGCGAGATCTCGGATAACGAGGACGTTCCGCCGGTCACGAGGATTCCCATACCAAAGGTTTCACCGAAGCGACCACCGAGGAGACTAAAAGAAGCCAAACAAACGCTGAAAAGCATCCTGAAACGGGGAAAGGTGCTCGAGACCAAACGGAAGAACGTCCTCTTCAACGTCGATAACGTTATATTCGCACCTGAGAAACCATCGGAGGCCACGCGGCTACTGTGGACCAGAATCGGAAGGATCGCGAATTGCGTCGCAGGAAGAGAGGAAAGAAACAATGAAGAATCAGAGGAAGAAGTGGAAGAAGAAGTGGAAGAAGAAGAAGAAGAAGAAGAAGAAGAAGAAGATGATGAAGAGGAAGAAGAAGAAGGAGAAGAAGAAGAGGTGACAGTGATGACGCATGAGCAAAAGGAGAAATATAATTTCATTACTATTCCGAATATCAGGGATCCAAAGATTGACAGAATTAGACCGAAGGAGCCTAAAATCTCTCAGGATGTGAGCCAAAACCACGTTAATGCTGACGGAACGAAAGAGGTTCAAATGGACAGGATGTTGCACGAGAGCGAGGATATACCTGAAAAGATCTCGAATCAAATTATTCGTTCGCCGAAACGCGAAAATACGAAGAAGGGGGACGAAGGAAAGAAAAGGATACAAGAGGAAAATTCCGTAAAAATGAAAGACGACACCAAACAGCAGTACGCGGTCAAGGATCGCAAGGATCGTATTCCAAGCATCGCTGTCGACGAGAAGGACCTGATTTTGAAATCCGAAGGTAAGAAGTCGAATTACTTTCTAAATTACTGCCCGTTTCGCGATACAAATTACTTGGAGCTATTATCGTTCACGCGAAAGATAGAAAAATTCACTTTTAAACGTTCATTTCACATAAGAATTAGTTATGTCGATGTTTTTATACGTAACAGTAGACTCGAAGTCATGATTTACAACTCCAGCTAAATCTTATTCCAGATCGAAACTAGTTTTCCTAAGGTTTATTTTACTATTTCTTATTAAAACAACCTCATTACGATGGGTAGACTTTTTTCCTGCGCATTTTCCTCTTCGTTCGCTTCAACTGATCCAGTTTCTCTTTTTTATTTCAAAACTTTAGTTACTGCCTCCGGACGCACGCGACATTCCATGGCACTATTTCTCAGTGCTATCGAAGTGTATTCACCTAAGGTCACTCCTTCATCGCGTTTTTTGAACGATATCTCTAATTAAAATCAATTAACAGAAGACACTAGAGTATTGTTAATGGCAGACTCGTGTATAGCCAAATGTTAAAATCTTAAATAATTGCTGGGTTTAAAATAACATTTTATTTTCGCCTTTTGAAGAAATTCACAGTTGAGAACTTTTCGATAAGGACAATAAACCCAAAACAAAATTAAACGATATAAGTTTTGGGATATTCTTAATTGCAATCTCAAAGCATTTATCGTTCATAATTCGTTAAACAAGAAAACCTTCGTGCTTCGAAAGAATTAATTTAAATAGAAAGTTAATAACAACAAAATAGAAACATATATTTCATTACTATGCTACACGTAATTATTGGTAATCGTTACATGTTTACAAACGTATAACTAGATAATTGTCTATCGTTCACTTCGTGTTTATGAACAATGATAATCTCATGAAACGCTTTTCTTAGTATCTCGTAAATCATCAAATCGTTGACGGAGTAACCCTTTCTCTAGGTATTATAGCGTGTAATAATGCTTTTTAGAAATCTCACGAGTTTTCTCTTCTTTTCAGCAATATTCTCAGCCGGGCTGTGGTTATTTATAATTTATACCATGCTAGAACTTCTTTATTAATTCATTTGCGTATTTTTATTTATCCCTATGAGCCCAAAATATATGAGAGAACTCTGTTGAGGTCGAATTTATTTTTCTTAGATAATGCACGATATTCCTTCACTGTTTAGTGTACTATTCGCTCAAGTATTTCTGAATCTGTATACAAAAATTCTAAGAGCTACGATGGAACATTTGAATACAAGTCTGCCAACAATGTTAAAAACACAAATACTTTTGCTCGATTCGCAGAGAACTCAAAGAAATCATCTTTATCACGCAGTCAAAGCGAACGATCGTTCAATAGACCAGGAGTGTCAGCTGGCAATATATTGTTCATGGATACCATGCGCCTCAGCCTCTACAGAAAAGTCAAGGAATCGCAGTCCTCGTTATGTTCGAGCGAACAGACAATTCGGCCGGACGATTCGTCCGAATTCATGGAGGAGACAGCGGAAAGCGTGTACTCGGAGAAAGATAGCGACTCGATTAAAACGGAGTACGAGCAACATTCGTTCGACTCGAAAGAAATCGAAGAAATTATCGAACAACGAAAAATGGAAATCTCGAAAGATACCCAGAGCAATTACGAGGAAAACAACGAGCATTTTCGAGGCATGAGACCGACCAGTTGGTCTCCGCCACCCGGAAAACCGAAACACCGTTACAAGATTAGCGAACCGAACGTAAAACCAAAGGACACGGATTATTCCGAATCGGATCGAAACAGCCCAACGGTGAAGACCACGTGGAACGCGTCCAACTCCTACGGATCCTCGAAAGTTGAAATTGGATCACCGACGACGGAAGCGAACGTGTACAAAATAACCGTGAGTCCTCGAGCTTCTCCCCTCGTTCACAGGCTTCAAATAGGTCCAGATGCCAAAGGCGCGAGGCGAACGTCAATTTTAATCAACGGAGACACGACGCCGAGCGCCGAAACAACGTCGGACAACAAAGTGACCATCAGCGTCGGGGGCGAGGACAGCGTTTACAATCCTACGGTGATCTCGGTGAACTCGGAGAATCCTCCGCGAATAAAAAGCTCCGCGGAGAATCGCACTCTAGTGATTCTGGACAACTACAAATCGAACATCGTCGTCGAGGCCGTCAAAGAAGATTCTCAGACGAAGTCGCTTAACGCCGAATGGGAGCCTATCGAAACCGAGGATCGCTCTCGAAAGACCAACGAATTCGCTTCTGACGAAAAAACGTTGAACACGCCGGAGGTGACTACGGATTCTGAGAAACAGAATCCGAATTTTGATGGTAAAACTACGGGAAAGAACTCGAAACTCCACGTAACAGGCGATCGCGTGGCACGAGCGGAGAAAAAGACACAGCAGAAAGACGCTGAAAATTCGTCGAAGCTTGCTGGATTGTCCAAGGAAGCGTTGATCTCGAAGTTGCTCGAGGATTCCTTGAGAAAGGCTCGCGAGAATGGAGAAATACTCGACGAAAGTAGCGGCGAGGCAATTTTGAAGATCCTGAAGCAGAGTTTATTGAAGAGCAAAGAGTACGAAAGTTCCGAGTCGACCCTCGAGGCAAATTACTCGAGATCGTCCAGTTTGAATTCGGACGGTGATTTTATCTCGACGAACCTTTTCCTCGAGGAGAATCCTTACGAAGTGATCAAGGAACCCATTTACGAAGAGATTCCCGACGAACCTCCTCCGCTGCCGTTGAGTCCGCCACCGACCGAGGATTACATTAAGGACAGGATATACTTCGGCGGCATAGATTACTACAGAAAGGGCAGCGCCGATCAGTTCCTTGGCAATTATTTGACGAACGATGTTTTCAAGAAACCGAATACCGAGGATCTGGCGGAAACGTATCTGTCCAAGAGTCCCGAGGATTTTTTCAAGAAGATGTCCACGTCGCCGGAGGAAGAGAATATCTCGAGCAAATTCGAATTGCTTAACTTCTTGATGGACTCGAAGGATCGAACGATCTCCATCGAAGGAGAGGACGACGAGGACGACGAAGACGAAGAGGACACGGAGGGGGACTTGGAAGCTCTGTACGAACAGAAGGAGACCAGCCTCGGTGATCTTAGCTCGAAGAGCTCTCAGATCTCTAATGTATCCGACAGCAGCGAGGAGTGCAATATTATCCTGACCAGTTCACCGGAAACATCAAAGGTAAGTTTTAATTCAAATGTTTCAATTCAAATGTTTGCTAACAAATCCTTGATATTTGACGGGAAGAGTTTCAGCCAAAATCCTGTGGTTCCAACTACGTTTATCCCATAACTGTGTCGATTCTGTAAATATAATAAAAACAAAAACCTGTTCAAACGCAAATTAACCGAAAGACTGCATATAATGGTGATTTTTATAGGCAAGGGCCGTAGATATAGAAAGAACCGATAGCGGAGTGGGATCAGAAAGCAGTCAGGCTAGCAGCACTCGAGGCGTGCCGAGACGTTGGAGAGCAGGAAATGTCTCCTCGGGACCAGGAAGTCTCTTCAGTGGAATCCCACAAGTGATTTCCGGTGATTCAAAGCTCTGCGAGGACTGCGAACAACGTCTGGATCCTTTGATAACTGACAGGTGAGTGATAACATTAATACGTTATACCTACGATCAATAGAAATCCAGATCATAAGGAAGCACATATTACGGAATAAATGGCAATACTACGATCTAGATGGCCACTTTACGAATGAAATAAAAGGTCTACTAAATACGAACCACTGGTGTTATACAGGGTGTCCAAAAAGTCGGGGAGGAGCCGGAAATGGGGGGTAGCTGAGACGATTCTGAACAACAATTTCCTTTGCAAAAATGTCGGATGGGGCTTCGTTGAGGAGATATTAAGAGAAAACCTCGACCAATCAGAGCGCGCGTAGACCGTTGGAGCGGCCGCGGTAGCGAAGGCTACGCGCT
>NC_071976.1:33483176-33496448 GCF_026283585.1 Hylaeus volcanicus | reverse complement strand
GACAACATTTTCGCTAAGGAAAAAGTTGTTTCAAATCACCTCCCGAACCACCTCTTTCAAGGTGTTACAACGTTTTTGGGACACCCTGTATATACAGAGTGGAGGTGATTTGAAACAACTTTTTCCTTGGCGAAAATGTTGTACGAGACTTCGTTGAGGAGATATTAAGAGAAAACCCCGACCAATCAGAGCGCGCGTAAGCAATAGATTGAATAGGCAAATAATTTATATTCGACTACCTACAGGAAGTAAACATGTAAATTTCTATTTATGTTAATGTTCGCAGTTGAGAAATGTATGTTTCGCGTAAACTTTTATCGAATGTATACAGCCACAGTAATATCACCGAAGACAAACCGCGTAACAAGTTCACAGAATCGTTGAATTGCACTTTCTCTTACTATTGATTCTGTTTACCGCAAGAAGCGAAAGTTTTGCTACCGAATATACATCAACGTCGAACGAATCGACCTGCCAAAAAGGCTGCAACTCTTTTGAATGCATTCTGCATAACAACGTAATACATAAATTTGAAAGCAGTATACCGTTAAATATCACAATAAGAACTATTTTAATACGCAGACAGGAGAACTGCTATTACTTAAATATATAGGTATGAAAAACGAACGTAAAACAAATTATTTTTTTACAAGAGACCTTATATATTTTTATCCATAATATAATAGCATTTCGTTAGACAAATTCGTCGATTTATAATTAAAGATCATTTATTGTAATATAAAGCTCTTATCTGGAATTTGGAGTCTCTTTAAAAAAAAATTAATTTGTTTTTCAAATCTCCCCCAGTACTTTACTTACAACAAAATGATTTGCGCCATATAATTTGTCCAAATGATCGAAATAACTTTCGTAAAAATAATTTTTTGATAGTTTCACCTCCTTATGAGATATTCAACCATTCCGCTTTATACGAAACACCTTGTACAAGAAAATTAAGACAATTTTCTGTATAATTAATCATCGTTATTTGTTTAGCGGCGTGGTATACGCGCCTTTCGTGTGCAGAAAATGTTCGAAAAAGAGAGTGGAACGCAAAGAAATCATCACGGAGATTGTGGAGACCGAACAGAAATACGGAAGAGATTTGCAAATCATTCTGGAAGAATTTCACAGACCCATGTTCAGAGCTGGTCTTCTTACTTCGGAACAGCTCACAGCAATATTTCTTAACGTGGAAGAGCTCGTCGAACACAATGTCGTACTCGCTGAGAAATTAAAGGATGCTGTGGAATTTGCTCAGGTAAAAAATCTATCTATAATCCGGCCTACATAAATATGACTAATACATAATCGTTAAATGGTAAACAGGAATCTGGAGACGAAGATCTATTGACGGTGGACGTAGGAAAAATCTTTCTGGAGTCTGAACGGATGCTTCACGCATTTGAAAGTTACTGTACCCGGCAAGGGAGCGCAAGTTTACTGTTACAAAATTTGGAAAAAGAGAAAGAGCTACTGCGAATATTTTTGAAAGTTTCACAGATGGAAAACACAGTCTTGCGCAGGATGAATTTAAATTCCTTTTTGATGGTAAGAATTAATTAAAATTATGTCACCAATGTTTTAAACATGAAATGTACTACGCTTTCCAATATTTATGGAAAATTGATGGCATAATATACATCTTTTTTATGTACATTCTGTAATTTCTTCTCCCTTATGGATCATTATAAACATACCATAATTCTCTTTAAGGTTCCTGTTCAAAGAGTGACAAAATATCCTCTATTATTGGCACGATTGTTGAAAGCTACTCCATCCGTGCGACCAGACATTCAAGAAGCCAAGGAAAGACTTAAACAGGCTCAATCGAACATCGAGTTGCACTTGGAACATATGAATGCTGTAAATATATCACTCACGCAAATAATGCAAATTTTAAATAAAAATAATTGATTATTTAAGATGACACTGTTTATATGTTACATACTTTATTACATCATTCAATAATATAACAACAGGAAGCGAAGGATGTAACTTCAACAAAGCTTTGGAGAAGAATTTCCATCATTCAGAATGGTAGACGACCAATTGGGGAGCAAGATATGGTGAACATAAAATTGAGAAAGGTAATTCAAAGATATTTGTTTCACACAGTGCAGTTATTACAAATAAAATAATTAAAAAATAAATTATTGGCATGTTCTGTACTTTAATGTACTAATTCACTTTAAATGAATACTAAGTAAATGCCATAAGAAAGGACGTTATTCAAAATTGAGAATATGTTCTCTTCGCTTCAGAATCACTGACTTGAGAAAAAAAGTCTTTTTCTAAGAGAAACAAGAAACTAGAGAAAGTCTGCACTGACGTAAGACAGTCCTCTGACACAGCATCGATTCGCCCTTTTATAAATAAATATAAAATAAGTTACAAAGTACTTAAATGACAGGCTGCAAAAACTTACACTAACTCAGAATATAAAGAATTTTACAATATGAATAGGCTCTAATAATGCGTCTATTATAACAGATGGCCGTGGAAGTATTAGAATGGGCCCATGAAGAAGCCAAATTTGTTTTGGAAGGACGTCTTTTAGTTGCTCAGCCAACCGATAATAATTGGAGACGCGGACGTACTGTCAAGCTCGCTCCTGTTACTGCTATGTTGGTTACCAATGGCAAAGTAAATAAATATAATTTTCATTTGTTAACGGTATATTCAAAAACATTCTGAATCTATAGTTCATTATTATGCATAATATGTATTTCTGTTACAGCCAAGTGCAGAAGACCTTGAGTTTAATGACGACTTTCTTTTTCCAAGATATATAGGCATCAAGGAGGCTACCCTCTTGTTGGTAAAAGAAAAATTTGGACGGTATTCGTTATTACGCGTAAGTCAATTCAAAAGTTTGAATTTACACTATATATTCATAAGTTTAATTGAAATGTATACCGTAATGTAAAATGTCTATCTTAGGAACCACTGTATCTTGATAAGTGTATAGTATGCTGTGAAACAGATCTTGAAGATTATTTTGAAGTTCAAGAACTATATTCCAAGGAAACATTTATATTTAAGGTAAATGCTTACAGTAAAACATTACTGTTATATTTATATAGTAAACCTATCACACTACATATTTTTGTGACTCATTCTTGTTGAAATACAAATTAGTACATTTTCAAACAAAATTTTCGAATCTTAAGATTCAAGGAACAAGGAATATAGGAATTTTCAACTTTAACAAAACTTTACATTTGTTAAGTGTTCATATGTATTAATGAAATGAACTTTTATAATCATTGTTCAAATAAGTGAGAAAATTAAAAAATTTTAATTTAATGTGTAATCCATGGAATGTGTAATCCATTATAATACTACAGAAAAGTAAAGAAACCCATACTGTTCTTGATAGAGTGTGATTATAAGAAAATCTCTTTTGTTATAGGCTGAAGATGGAGCCAGAACAAAAAGGTGGTGTAGGACATTGCAAGCTCATGCACAATCTCTTGGTGCATGGCGAAAACGTCGCGGAGCACTGCCAAATATAATGATATGTGGTGTTACGAGAAACTGATGAAGAATTTACATGATTAGATCTTTTTTAAATAGACATTTACAACCGTTACTTAAAGGTCATTATGATTCCTAAAGTGTACATGACTTAGCGGACATAGCACAGTGGATCAAACAGTTATATGATCTCCAGATAAATTAGTAATGATTTGTCAAGGAGAAAGTGTCGGACCAAAGGATTTCCTCTGCTAATTGATGTTATATGTCAATAAGTGATACGAATATCAAGTTCTCGCCGTACGCAGACTACTTTGCGTTCGGTTGCAGTACATTGCAAAAACTTAAAGTTTCCTACATTGCTGTAGTTAACATACTGTATAACGTTAAATCGCAGTAAACTGTTCTCTCTTTCCCTTCTCTTGATTTATAGCCACACATGTACACAGGATAAGTAATTGCCCGCATATAGTACAGTTTAATTGTAATTGCATTGAAATCGAAAGAGCAGAAAGTAGCTGTGATACTGACCGGTGTACTGGGTACTTTTTTTTTTTAAATAGTATTAAATACCGCGGTACGAGACTTAGCTTTTTCCTATGTATGTACTTATCGAGTGACACTTAACTTCTGCGAAAACATCGATAAAAGTGTACATAACATTTAAAACGGGGTAATAGGGTTTGGCACATTTTGTACCTACGATTTATGGAGCCAGGAAACTGCCAAATGTTTCATTGAACCGGCCTTAATTATGATACATAAATTAATTAATCTATTATAGACCGTAACTACTCCTTGAATATAATTAACAGTATTTTACTACACCTAACACACAAAATAGAAATTGTACATTGTACTATAATTTTATTTAAAACCTAAGCCATATGTTTGTACATAGATGTATATTTATACCGAAACTAGTTTTAACAACACAATTGTTATATTAAATCCATCATTCAATAAAAATCAAATATACCTATATTGTGTATGGACAATGGGATAGAAAAGATGTACGATCACAATTACTCAATATACGATGCTTTTCATCATCCTAATCGCTTACAGCCCGTTTTCTACAATCATACACACTCCAGTGTTGCCAACCAGTACAGAACAATTTCCCCTGATCCAAGTTAAAAATCCCTAAATTTTACTTAAAAACACCTAAATTTTATTTAAAACTCCCTGAAATATTTTATATATTTATTAAAATTTCTCACAAATAAAAATATTTTATTTAAAATTTACTTGAAAATAAATAAGTGTTGTCATGTGTAAAAATAAATAAATAAAAAAAGATGAATGCAATTAGGTGATTTGAACCCTGGTCAACCACGCAAGAATAGACTATCTAGTTTACAAGGTATAATTAATCAAAATTTGCTATTCTCTTACAATTTTACATATTTCGTATTTTTTCGTGCCGCCGCCATTGAAAAACACCTAAAAAAAAATTCTTCTAAAAAATTTGTCCCTGAAAAGTTCCCCTAAAAAAAATCCCAGCTCATACATTTTCCCCTTAAATCTAGGGGAAAATCCCTCCGGTTGCCAACAGTGACACACTCGCACGCTTCGGGAAATTTTGTGCGCTCTGATGCGTGCATTGAATGATCGGAACGGTTCCCTATGCGGTCGGTGCGCTTGATGCGTGAAACGGAACGCACCCTATGTTTATGTTCATGGCAGGGCCGTCTTAATAGCATAATAGGCCCCCGGATAAATCAATGTTTGGTGTCCCTGTCTATACGACTCACAGGAATACGAATATACAGGGTGTCCCAAAAATGTTGTAACACCTTGAAAGGGGTGGTTCGGGAGGTGATTTGAAACAACTTTTTCCTTAGCGAAAATGTTCTCCGAGGCTTCGTTAAGGAGATATTAACAAAACACCCCGACCAATCAGAGCGCGCGTATACCGCTGGAGCGGCTGCGGTAGCGAAGGCTACATGCTAAGCTGCTGCGTCAATGTCCTTCGATGCACGTCGAGTCACTTGTTCACGTACGTGCGTGGTCGCTTAGCGGCGTAGCCTTCGCTACCACGGCCGCTCCAACGGTATCCGTGCGCTCTGATTGGTCAGTGTTTTCCGTTAATATCTCCTTAACGAAGCCTCGGACAACATTTTCTCTAAGGAAAAAGTTGTTTCAAATCACGTCCCGAACCACCCCTTTCAAGGTGTTACAACATTTTTGGGACACTCTGTATAGTCGATAAAATGATACGTATACTTTTACTTTAAAATAAAAATAAAAAATAAAACAACATATATATTTACGTAAATACAATTAAAATAAAGAACATTCTGTCCACCTATCTTTCTTACACCGTGAATCGTATAAAATATAAATATCGTTTATAAAGTGTTGCGAAGTGAGCTATTGTTTTAGAGGTTCTCACGTATCAGTTGAGCTCTTCTTGGAGTTCAGAACCATTCAGAACCCCTGGTATGTCGTAAACAACGAAGGTGGCTTATGGTTGACTGTTCTATTCTGTTCTGTTAGTTTCGTTAAAATGATCTACGTTACTTTTTAAATCCACAATCCCCAATTTTGCTCAATGAAGAAGTAAACTGATTTTAAAATAATGGCTCAAGCGAAGCTTAATTCGCAAGACAAAGCAGATAGCACACTTAAAGACAAAGAAAAGGAGTCTGACGAAAAGGAAGGTATATACATATTTCACGCAATTATTTCAGAAATGTGTGAGTCGCACATTTCTATCAAATTTTACGAACCATTTTATTACCAATAAGTAATTTGGTACTCTCTTGATAATATTTCGTTCGAATTTTTAATTTATGTCACTGCTGAAAGAAGTGATTTTTGTTGTTACATCACATGCATTATTTACACTTGACTGGATCCTCACTTACTGTAACATATATAAAACGTGAAGAAGATTTATTTAATCTTTATTAAAACAATGAGAATAATAGTGATGTAATTGATTATTCTTTTTCATTAGGGTCAACAACTGTACCAGAATGTGCAGTCTGTCTTCAACCATGTATATACCCTGCAAAATTACCTTGCAATCATGTATATTGTTACCTATGTGTCAAAGGTGTTGCGAATCAAAGCAAAAGATGTCCTATGTGTCGTCAAGAAATTCCACCTGATTTTCTTGACAGACCACAGTTGGTAGATGTAGATGAAGCACAAAAGGAATCAGAACATTCTGAGGAGGAATACCAGTGGTTTTATGAAGGTAGAAATGGTAAAGTATCCTTTTTTATATAAACAAAGATAAATGAATATATATGCATTCCATGAATAGTCCTTCAATACATCTGTGGGCAATATTGATAAGCTCATTTGAACTGAATATTTATTTATAATTAATGATTAAATAACACAATTTATCCATGTCATTTTTGTGTTATCTCTTAAGTGATATACTTGCTGGATACAAAATACTAAATAGGTTTTTTCTTCAGGATAGTGACCTATTGGTCATAAGATTGTATTGACTGATTCTGAGTTAGGTTTATTTTTAGTTTTTGTCACGAACTTTTAGTTTTTCATTCTTGCAAAAATTTCTTCTTAAAAATTATTTTTATTGTTATGTAGACTAAATTTTTTATGTTTTTGTAGATTCAATCCTAAATCATATTTGTGCCATAGTATATTCAAATCCTACTGTGTATTACTGATAAAAACTATATAGTTTTTGCTTATCAGTATAATACCATAGAATTTGTTCCTTGCACTCAATACTGCTTTTTCTTTCTTGAGTGTCTCTTATCTTGTGATACTCAAACCTTTGAAGTTTTAATCCTTTGAATACCATGGGATGATCTTCGCATAGGAACCAAGTGTCAACAGATCTGCCCATAGCATTCAAAGAGTTAACACCCAAACAGAACCTCTCCAGTCTAACTCTGAATTGTTGACACTATAAAGTAAATTTGACCACCTGGACTCGCTACAATTTTTATGAGATCATTTATATATGTTCCAGCAATTATATATATTGTATATGTATATCATATACAAGAATATGCAGACATAACATTTTCTAAAGTATTATTAATATAGTATGCTACATTTATTGTAAATAATAAATAAATTTCATTTTATTAATATATTAAAAATAATAAATAGATAACTTCATTATCAATTGAAAAGATGTGATCAAGTATAGAAGTTTATATCCTACCCCTTCATAGGTTGGTGGAAATATGATTCAAGGACCAGCAGGGATTTGGAGACTATTTACAACCTTGGTAGCATCCAATGTGAACTTTTAATTTGTGGCATGCTTTATATAGTTGACTTTAAAAATAAATGCCAATACAGAAAATATAAACCACGTTATAAACGTAACATCAAGCGCGATAAACCAGATGCACCCTGTAAAGGTGTTTCAGGAATACATTAATTTGTATTCGTGTTTTTCAAACTTCTACAAATATAATTGGCATACAGTATTCTTGACTGCATTTATAATTTGCATGAAAATTCATAAAACTATGTATACTTTTATATAAAACTGCATATAAAGTTCCATGTAAAATATTGTATTACATAAAAATTATAAGACTCACTATTATAAAAATTAAAATTTAGTTTTAATGTATATTTCTAATAAAACTTCTGTATTGCAGAACATAAGTTATTTTTCTTTACGAACTCCCCAACTAAGATGCTTTCAATGTTTGTAGTTTATATTTTGTTAAACTTTTTTTATTATAGGAAATATAACTCCTGTGATTTTGAATTATGTTGTTACAGGTTGGTGGCAATATGATCAACGCACAAGCCATGAATTAGAAACAGCATATAAACAAGGCAAACGGAATTGTGAATTATTAATCGCAGGATTTCTTTATATTGCTGATTTTGGTTCCATGCTTCAGTTACGTAGAAACGATCCTTCTAGACGCAGAAGAATTAAACGTGACTTATACAATGTTCCCAAAAAAGGAGTTGCAGGTTTAAGATTAAATAATCAAGATGAAGAAATCATCAGAGAAATAAGGGGAGCGGAAAGACCAGCTAGTCCTGCAAGTGACAATATGGGTACAATGTTTAAAACGATGCCCAAGATTTCTAAAATATCTGTTTATCAGTGTTAATTACTTGAATAATATAATTTTATATGCGTAGGTACAGGTGATGGAACAAATACCCCAGTACCACCAAGTAATACTCCACAAACCCCAGCAGGTGGCACAGCAAGTGGCGATGCTACTCCTCTAAATGATAGACTGGAACAAAGATCAGAGTCTTTACATCAGGTATTAGAACAAATGCGTTCTTTAGTGCTCAGGGAACATTTATCTTTGAGTACAGATAACGAATTAGAAGAAACTGCGGAAAGTGAATCACTTTCCACTCATCCTACATTATGAGTACAAACATTTAACAATTCCTATTCATTAGAAGTTCGTTTTTGAAAACTTTAATATTATTAAAGTTAATGTGGCATCTTATTAAATGAAAAATATAAAATTCGTGTACATGTTTAAGGATATAAAACACTCATATATGTGATGTACTAACATGTAATCGGTACATCGCCATGTGGTGTTTATTAAAAACAAATCAATTAAATACAATTAAGTCTTTCATATTTAAACGAATAAATATTTTGAGCGTTCACGTGCATATTGTGAATTATCAAGCTTTAGAAATGTTCAATTAGTATCTAATAGTTTCATATATTGTCATCTTACGAAATGTTCTACCAAGGGGAAATTTGTATCGTTCCATACAGTTGTTATACTGTAGTAGTGATAATTCTTAATTCTGATGTAATTTTTTCAACTATTAGAAATGATATAACTTGTAATTGTAAGTGGCTGAGGATAATTAAGAGTTTCATGAACAAATGATAATACCTTTTATTTATAAATGAAGTATAATACATTGGGAACTTTAACAATACTTCTATTCTTATATATATAACAGATGTACTGTCATTTTTCTTGTATTTGTTATAATCAATGGGATCTAAATTGATGCAGAGAGCAAAGTATCGTGCTCGGATGTTCACCTGTCGATTTATTAACAGTATTATTGAAGGTCATCTTCGTGTTTCTTTCTGATTTATCAATTTTATCATAATAATAATAATAATTGCATTGATATTGCCAATAATTTAATTGAACATTATTTTTGTTTAAGTAGTTTTCAAGCATTTGATGTAAAATTGTTACCATGATTGAAAATAATACATAAAGTAAAGGATGACTAAGTTTAAGGAATTCTCTACACCTATTATTGTAAAAGATATATTGTCTTTAAGTGTGTTATGTAAAAAATTGTTAGCCTTTCTTACTAAAAACGGAAACAGAGTATAGCTCAAGTACTTTATTTATGTTGAATTTTAGTTCTTGGGGTACATAAGATAAGCTAAATCATGTATTTTATTATGGCTCATATAGTTGGCACATCTCGAAATATTTATATTTAACATTTGTTTTTGAAAGTAAAAATTTAGAAACTGGAAAGATTTATAGTTAAAAAGATCTTAAATTTTGATTATTGTTTGTAAAAAATATTTTTCTATCAATTGTTTAACATTTTTTATTATCAATATTTATTAAATCAATACCTACTTAATATTAGTTACATATTTAATGTATTGTGGTTTCTCTCATATTAGTTATAATCAATACCAACATAATTAATTTTTAATATAATATCATAAATACAATATACGTACTATTTAGGAATGAAAGATTCTAAACATCTCTAATAAGAAATTGCCAAAAAACTTCTTCAAGATTTTCATCAAAACCCTTTGAATATTGTTATGAACAAATAAATATATCATAGATAAATAGAATTCATTTTATCTCATAAAATCGCTTGGAATATGACTAACACTACCTACAAAAGATATTTTGCTAGCTTTGAACAATGTTTTAAATCTTGAAAGAGTTTAATTTTTGACAAAGTATATAATGTGAAGAAACATAGCAGGTACTTTCTTTTGTCATCGTGAAATACTGTAATGGTTGTTAAAAATTAAAAGTATATGCTTTTATTAAATAATTGTGATTTACTTCCAGTTGTATATACAAAAATTTTGTATTAAATTGATATTTAAAGCATCCTTTGTTTCATTAACATTTTAAGCTTTTGTTCTTTAATTAATAGGCTGAACTTTGTCTCAGAGGCCCACTTTTTTTTTGTTAAAACTTATCAAATCTTGTAGTTTTTGACCTGAAAAGTCTGAAAATGTAAGTTAAAAATTTAGGAATCGAGTAGTTTAAAAGATACGAGTACATAATTTTGTTGAGATTTCGACGAGAATTTGAAATAATCATGGTGTCCAGATCTCGATATCGCAAGGTCTCGTGCGCATCATTACCGACCTAGGAATACTTGGGAATACCCAACTAGGACGAAACGGAAGTCTAGGATCAACCAGGATCAACTAGAATGACCATGTGCGTAAATGATGGGAATAGAAACATAGACGGCGCCACCATCGACCCAGGGATCCGCGAACCGAATCTGGCATCTCTGCGAGCCTCACCGATGAACTCATTTGATAGATCCGATACGAAAGACTATAATATTGCTTCTTATACTAGAAATGTTTCTCACGAGACTAAGAATTGTCTTTTTAAATATATTAGAGGTATCTAATTGTTAGATGACGCGGATCTCTCGGACTCTAAAAAGCTTTATTATGGCTCATATAGTAGCACATCTCGAAATATTTATATTTAACATTTGTTTTCGAAAGTAAAAATTTAGAAACTGGAAAGATTTATAGTTAAAAAGATCCTAAATTTTGATTATTGTTTGTAAAAAATATTTTTCTATCAATTGTTTAACACTATTAAACTATTCAATTACATTCAGTATACCATATAGTATTTGTAATGATATTAGTTAACTAAGTAGTAATAGATTTTATTGAATTATTTGTAATATATATTTAAAAACTGTTAAAATACATCCACATTTCGTCTTACTTATATAGAACAAAATGCACATGTGACTACAGTAATGCATAATAAATTTAATTTTCGCGCCATCAAAACATGTCAAAAGTGTAGTCAAAGAAACTTCCATGTGGTATTAAAAAGCCGGTCAACCGTTGGATTTCAAAGCTATTTACGAAAGAGAAATTTTGACAAAGAATATTAACGTTCATTGGTTATCAGTGAAATTAATCAGAAGTAATGTGTTTGAAATACTATTTGTAAAGTTTGTATAACTTGTAGACTTCTAGTTGCAACATTGACATACATTTTTTCGTACGTAATATCATACAAAGAATATCGTTTTACGTACCAATGTACTTTCAGTCGCAATTGTGGTCATTTGTAAATGTATGTTAATGTTATAAACAGAAAAACGTTACTGTTGATAGAAAAACTTTGATGAAAATTGTTATTATAAGTGTTTTGAACTAAATTCAAAAGATCGAATGATTCTTTGTTAACAAAGCATGGAATAAGTACATGATGTCTTGATACAATATGGTAAAAATAAAAAAAATTGTTTAAAGCAATAATTACTAAATCGAAAGAAACAAAAAGTAATGTAGTCGAGAAAAAGTATTTTAAGTTAGAACGGTCGAAACCGCATGACCTTCCGGTCGCATTACTCGGTAACTCTCAGTTAAGGTGGCCCAGTTTCGGTTAACGGTTAGGTTTAAGTAAAAATACTTTCGCATTATTTAACAAACTTTGGTATTTCAGATTGCACGAAATTAGTGTATGAAACAAGAGTTAGTGCTTCATATAAGAAGACATAAGACTGTAAAACGTCATGAGTATGCAACAAAGCACTGAATTGATCATCTTTGTGACCCATGTCGAAGCAGAAGATTCACTCCTCAAAATATGGGGTCAAGTTGACAAAAATTCAGCGACATGTATAGAGCGTATGATTTTACCCTTGGGCGAACAATTTGCTCGAAGTCAGGGTTGTATAGATGCACGGACCAGTAACCTACGTATAAATGCACTTTGCTGTGCTCGATTTCAAAATGAGGGATATTATCGGGCCAGAGTAATTAATATACGTGCCGATGGTATGGTAGTTCTACAGTTTATTGATTATGGTAATATTGAAGTGTTGCCACCTCAAGAGATTCACTTGATAGAAAATATACCTGGTTCAGAATCTCTGCAATCATTTCCGCCTGTGGCATTTGAATTCACATTGATGAATGTATTACCTGTAAATGGTATCTGGGAGAACAAAATAATTGAATCGATTAAGAAATCTTTATGTTACAATGAGTATAAAATATTAATTTGCGCAGTGATTAATAATCATCGTTTTATTAAACTGTGGTATAATAATGAAAATTTCAGTGATTTGCTAATTGACAGACATATGGCAGTAAGAGCTACAGTACCAGATATGTTTAGGTATTTATTTTTTTTTCTTATCAGCAAATACTTTATATATACTACAGTAAAGTACTATTTGATTGCAATGTTTTTAAATTTATTTTCACAATTGTTGTTCTTATGAAGCATTCTGAGCAGACATAATGAATGATATACTTGTATTGCTATATTTGTAGTTTTAAAATTATTTTTGTACATGCAAGACCTATAAAATGAAGCATATGTTGCAATTGTTTTAAATAAATAGTATGACATATAAAATGAAGGAAAACATTGATTTTAAGAGAAATAAACAGTTAAACGACTTATTGTTATAAAGAATCTTAATGTTTTAACCAATAAAGAATATGATTTAGCATATTAATTTTAATAACAAAATCAAATTTAAATGATGGGAAATTATGAGAATATAATTTTCCTATTATAGTATAAAAAAAGCATCTACACTAAGAACACATATTAAAAT